>NC_143549.1:134603653-134907307 GCF_054136105.1 Typopeltis vanoorti
GCACTTTCTTCTACCAATAGTGAATATTATAATAATGTAATATACATCGAGCCACATACAAGATGGATCTGAACTATCATTAGTATTCAACAGACTTAAAAAAAAAGAAAATATTCATTAAAAAAAAAAAGGTGATGTGTAGCAAGTTTCAGAAAACTACTTGCTAGAAATTAGAAAGCTTGAGATAGATATATTTCTTCAAAACGGATTTGGTTTATGAAGAAAGGCTTCATAGTTCTTTATGCAGTCTCTGAATCAGCATCAATGAAAAAAAATTGTTATTCCATGGTACTCTGATTGAATGACATCAGAGTCCCATGGAATAACATCAGAGTCCCATGGAATGCTCTTCTTGTACACTTCCATCCACTGAATTAGAAAATGTACATAAACATTGCATATGCAGTGTATATGCAAAATATTTGGTCACATGCATCATTATGTGTTCTGGCAACTATTTAATGAATGGTGCTGGTCAGTAATCATTGATCACAATGGGATAAACAAAGGATCTTTCAGAGTTTGATAAAAGACTTATTGTGGGTGGCCATCTGGATGGAGCCACAATTTTGAAAACAGCAGTGCTAACTTATTTTTCAGTGGAAGATGGATAAATCAATTGGAAAATAACTCACATTCCTTGTCTAAGAGGCATAACTTGGATTCAAGAATGAGATTCCCATCATTTGAGAAGGCTAGCATGAACAAACAGAACTTCCTGAGTGCAGCTATTGACTAAAGCATTTAATGAGGGCTGTTCTCAACCCATATCTCACCTTGAACCATGCATAGAAAATTGAAAAGGATCAATAATGGCAGTTGCATGGATACAGAAACTGCTGATTTCTGCAAAGAACCAGAAAGTTAGTCTACAATGGTGTCAGGAACATCATCACTGGACACTGGAAGACTGGGGGCAAAAGACATGTGTCTGATGAGTCATGGTATATCTTGTTCTGTATCGATAGTAGAGAGAGAGTTTGGCAGGATCCCCATGAAGCAATGAACACAGCTTGCCTTGTAAACATGACTCTGGAGGTAGTGTCATGTAGTGGGGCATGTTCTGTTGGTACGGAACAGGTCCCCCTGATACTGCTGGAAGGTCGGGTGTCCTCCAAGGAATATCTGAACACTGTTACCAATCAAGTCCATCCTGCAATGTTAACTTTTTATCCAGCATGTGATGGTTGTTTCATGGACAACAATGCTACTGTCCATTGCTAGAACAGTTCAGCAATGGTGTAGTGAGCATGACCAACTTTCATCATCTTCCCTGGCCACCACAAAGTCCAGATCTGAACCCCATTGAGAATGTATGGGACACAGTAGAAAATCAGATCCAGGAGTAAAGCCTTAGGATGAAACATTATGTTGTTAATTTAAAAAAAAATTATCATCTTATTCCAGTGTTCTGCCTTATAAACTCTTAATTATATATATATATATATATAAACTATGCCACTGAAGTAGTATTACCTTAATGAGAGAAGTCCTTTCTACTAGCTGGAAAGGGGCTGGATCAATATGGCACTTAATGAAATCTACAGGAACATTCAATTGCTCTTCTTCCCAAGCCATTTGCTAAAATACAAAAAATTATATTTTATATAATTTATGTACTTTATTTATTGCAAAATAAATTAAGTTGTATGAAGCACAATGTTTTACATGTACTTTATACAAAAACTGGGCTTTGGGGGGGGGGGGTATTTGACAAAATATAAATAACAATCAGTCAACTAGCATAAGCATGTGGTGTTAAATGTTACTGGCTAGCAAGTGTTATACAACTTTTCATGAAGAATGTTGTGTGATGTCATAATGAGGCAAGCATCCTTGAGGTAAATGAGTATGAGAATGGAATGATCAAAGAATATTAAAATATCAAAGATCAAAGAATATCAGTTTCTCAGGTCTCAAATCTGAATGGGATATCATTAAAAGATGCAAAGGTACCTGTGGGAACAAGTGGTACTGGGATTTATGAATATGAGAAGCATCAGGAATGAGGAGGAATTTCTCGTGCTAGTTAGTTAGACTTTGACAAAGATTTTAAAGAATAAGTTAACTTTTCTGATGACAAAGGAGGATACACTTACAGGGATAGAATGTACAGAATACTGTATTTTCAGGCAGGATAAAGAAAACAAGTGGGTGGGAGAAGGGTATTGCTGATGACAGCAGAACTCCAGTCAACAAAAGTAGAAGTTCAGCAGAGGGGAAGAAGTCATGAGACACTCATTTGCTTTTTTTTTTCTTATGCGACTCCAACCCACAAATGGTTGTAAATCCTATAGATCATTAGTACCATGGGTGGCTTGAGATTTAATTATTATTTTTATATTATTTATTTCTTACATAATCCAAGAATTCTGCTCTAGAAACCAACACGGCAAGCCACTTCAGTAGTACTCCAATCTGGTGTGAGACAGAGGCAAAAACAGTCAGTTGCTAGGAGGATGAGCAAAGGAAGATACCATGATTCGGAAAATTAAATCAATAAGCAATGAGAAAGAAACTATTATGGAGAAATTCAACTATGAGCATATAGCTGGAAAAAAGGAAAGGCCAGATATGAGGGTGGTCTGAAAATTTCGCGGCCTAACAATGAAAAACGAATTTATAATTTCAAAATTATTTTTATTTTTCAACATAATCTTTCTTAAGACTAATACATTTATTCCAGCAATGCTCCAGCACCATTATCCTGTCCCTGTAGTGGTTCTCAGTAAGATCTGCAAAATACCCCTCTAAAGCTGCAATCACCTCTTGATTCGAAGAAAAATGTCGACCAGTGAGGAAGAAGAGTTTTGAGAAGAGATAGAAGTCAGAGGGAGCCAAATCTGTAGAATAGGGTGGATGTTCCAACAATTCATAGTGCAGATCTCTTAATTTTCCCATTGCCAAAATACTTTTGTGGGCAGGTGCACTGTCCTGATGAAAGATGAGTTTTTTCTTCTGCAAACCAGGTCTTTTCTCAGGAATTTTTTCATCTAGTCTGCTGGTTAAAAGATCGGAATAGTATTCCCTGGTTATTGTTTTACCCTTTTCAAGATAATTAATAAACAAAATGCCTTTAGCATCCAAAAACACTGATACCATGACCTTTCCTGCTGATGGAATTAACTGTCTTCTTTGGTGCTGAACAACCAGCTTCTGTCCACTGTTTTGACTGCTGTTTGGATTCTGGTGTGTAATGGTGAATCCAAGTCTCATCCATAGTAATAAATTGACACACAAAATCAGTTGTATTCTTGTTAAAGTGCTCCAAGCACTGTTCAGAGATTTTCATGCGAGTGTGCTTTTCATCTGCTATGAGCAAGCGTGCAACCCATCTTGCGCAAAGCTTTTTCTTTTGTAATTTTTCATGCAAAATATATCCTATACGTTCTTTTGAAATGCCTATAGTCTCAGCAATTTCACGCACTTTGACTCGCCGGTCATCCAATACCATATCGTGCACTTGATCAATGATATCTGGTGTTGTTACACTTTTTGGACATTCTTCACGTGGATCATCTTCAAGGTTGGTATGGCCATGTTTAACTCGGCAGCCCATTTCTTAATTGTCGAAAACGAAGAAGAGTGCCTATAAACTTTTATGAACTTTGAATGAATTTCTTTTGGCGTTAAACCTTCTTTTACAAAGAATTTTATAACCACACAATACTCAAGTTTATCCATTTAAAGGGATACAGACAACACTTTTGCTTCAGACAGCTGTATAAAACAAACTACAGTTACACCTCAAGTTACGTAAGTAATGCGTTCCGTAAACCTTTACGTAACTCGAATTTTATGTATGTCGAATTTGTAAATTACATACATACAATAAAATGTTCAATGGCTACTCATACCCTGTCTTACATTATTTTTTTTGCCATGAATCAGATATTTTCAATTTTTAATATTTTTTGTTTTTGGAGTGATTAAAAAAAAGATAATTATAAAAAAAATTATCAATTGTATTTGAATAACATACATACTGTAAATATGCAAGTATGAAAATACATAATATAAAAGAATATAAAAATAAACTGAAATATTCACTTTTAAAATAAAAAAATGTTCTTGTGATGGCTAAATTGGCTATCCTAAGGAATGCTGTTCTGCGGGAAGTTTTACCCCTTCGATGCTGAAGGTTCGTCGATGTTTGTCAGGATCTTTAAAGTAATTGCAGGCCTTTGTTTTTTAGATTTGTTACCAGCGCATTTGGTTTTGCATCTGCATTCCATTTTAAGAGTTAAAAAAAAAAACAATGAAACTAGCAGTGATAGCAAGTGACTGAGCTAACCGTTCGAGGCATCTACTACTGTAATGCAATAAGGCTGTTAAATACGCATCTGCCCAAAGCCGCAAACGTGTTCATACACACTAGTAGATTTATTATGTAACTGCAAATTGACGTGTCACATGTTACGTAACTTGCGATGTAACTGTACTCGATAGAAGTGACTTGCAATTTCACATGGATGCTTATGACAGACGTACCAGCTTAGAAAAAAAAAAATCTTGCCAATAGTGTTGACATCTATGGTTGAGGCGAGAACTTTGCAGACCACTCTCGTAAGAGAAAAGAAATGGAATTTAAGTAGCAACTAAAGGATAATTACCTAATAGAGAATGTCATGGAGGGTATCCAAGGTCTAAGAGTGCTGGACTTGTAACAGCATTAGAGAAATTCCTCATAACCAAGGTAGCAGCCACTTTGCCTCATACAATTAGAAATATTATAAAATAACATCAGTCTATGTAAAATGTAAGTATCATTTTACACAGACATTTTACATCTCAATGTAAATATCATTTTGTGCTTAACACGTTCGCCGCCAACCACGAGTATACTCGTAGTTGGTATATGAGCCTCACAAGCCCACTATGAATATACTCGTATGTCGATTACTGACCTCCTATACCAAGCACGAGTTAACCCTTAGTATAAGTACATTAATTTGGACCCTTTGCTTGTGAATAAAGCAGAGAGCATGTCTGGGGGCTTGATAAAAGGGAAATAATTCAGCTAAAATATAGTATATTATACATGTGCCTCAGAAGCCAACTATGAATATACTCTTATGTCGATTACCAACCTCTATGCCAAGCACGAGTTAACCCGTAATTTGTAAAGCAAATTAAAACTAATAAAATCAATAAAAATAATAAAATGAAATCAATAAAATAAAAACCAATTTATTCAAATTTTTCCATGCACTATGGTGATTTTTCCTGGCAAACAGGACAATAATAACATGTTTTGCATCGTTGTTTTTTTCGTGTACATACTCGGCATGGCTTTGTCAGGTGATTCTTTTTTTCTGTAGGTGGTAAAATTTCTAAATAATGAAGATCCCGAATCCTGCTGATATTCTGTGATGCTGTAAGCTCATCCATTCCAACAAAAACTGAGATAAATCAATCTCTAAATTTTAATGCAGTCATTGCATTTCCAGTAATTATATTATAAAATTTATGCACATTTTGAATGTGTATATCAAAAATGCGTATTGCCAATTTCTTTGGCCATCTAATTGTCTTTCGTAAGGCGGAATAGTAAGAAAGCATTTGGTCAGAAAGATCGATGCCTGACATACCCAAATTATAGTCCCTAACGATATTTGGTTTTAATTGAATTTTACCATTCCGTTTTTTTTCGCTTCAACCATTTCAAATTTGTGCATATTTGAAATTGAAAGAACTTCCCTCTTATCCTTCCATTTGCGATGATGAATTCATTAAATTCATCATCTCATATTAGCGTAAGCTTCTAATTCTTTATCAGTAAGTTTTCTTTTACTGGTCATGGCGAAACTGAAGGTTTTTAGAGACTAGACGCAATAAACACAGTCGTCAGCGCATTTAATATGTAGGTGGGGTGATATGAGATTACTCGTAGTTGGCGTATGACATAAATTCTGTCTGATAAGTTGGCTACAAGATTACTCATAGTGACCTTGAAGACGTGGGTGATACGAGATTACTTGTAGTTGGCGTATGAAACAAAATTCTGTTCTGATAAGCCAGCTATGAGATTACTCATAGTGACCTTGAAGATGCAAAAGTGCTTGGCATGTGGGAACAAACTATGCCAAAGGAGCGTGGCAGCAAACGTGTTAAAGGAAGATCTTTCTGCATTTATTTGGTAGTGAATGGTTGTTAAAAATTTAACAACACATCCCTGTGTGTGTGCAAAATGAAAGAGTGGCATCATTAGGCAGGACTGTAAAAAAATAAATAAATAATAAATAAATAAAATGTTTTAGAGAGAATATAAAGAGAAATGTGATTAGCAAGCTTTACAAAGCAAAGCAATAAGGTTAATCAGGATGTAAAGAAGAGAAAATCAGACTATAAAGGAATCATATTCATGAATTTTATTGAATCAGAATTCATGAATTCTGATTTTACTGATTAATAATAAAATAATTACTTGACGTTTCGACCCTTATATTGAGGTCATCATCAGAAGGATACATGTGTATAAGAACCAAGCTACATGCTGTTGCACTCTATACAGGTAAATTACATCTACGTTGCTAACTAATCTTTTTTCTTAGCCTGCCCTATAGTGATTAAAAAAAAAAAAAAAAACCTACAGTAAACTCTGCTAAAGTCCTCACGTACTAGGATTCTTCTGGGATTATACAGTTCATATTATTATATTATGATTATCTTCTGGAATTATACAGTTCATATTATTATATTATGATTATCTTCTGGATTTGTACAGTAAGGTTGCTATTGAATGTTCAGGAAAAAAAAAAAAAAAAAAAACACTTTAAGTCTTCTTGTATTGAGATTTTTCTTTGTGGTTGCAGATGCGTCCTCCACATTCTTGGAATGGTTAGACCATCATTTTTATTCAGATTCGGATCATGTTTGAGCATTTCACATGCTTCCTTGAATTTCCGCTCGAACCAGGTTTTGGTGCGGTGTAGGGACTTGGTACCTTTCCAATCAATTCTGTGGTATGTTTGGAGTGCATGGTCAGAAAGGCCGGTTTTTCCAAAATGGAGGTATCTTATGTGTCGTTTGTGTTCATCCTTCCTGATTGGGATGGTTCGCCCTGTTTCCCCTATGTATGGTATGTTACATGTGCATTGTATTTTGTAAACCCCTGGGTTTGCTAGGTGTGGCAGGGGATCCTTGGAAGAACTGAGTAGGTGTCTTAATTTTGTTTGGGGGGGGGGGGGGTTTAAAGGTGGTTTTGATGTTGTATTTGTGTAGTGTTCTATTTTTTCGGAAATGCCTCTAACATATGGTATAGCAATAGCATTCTTGAAATCTTTTTTGTTATTAGTAGTATCTTTGTGGAGGATCTTGTGAATGGTTTTTATACTGTATCCATTTTTTTTTATAAAGGCATGTTTGATGGTCTCATATTCATGGTTCACACGTTCGCTGCCAACTACGAGTATACTCGTATGACGCTTACTGCCGGGAACGAGATTACTGTACTGACCTTGAAGAAGTGAAAATGCTTGGCTTGTGGAGCTAGCATCAAAACTGTGTATTCTCATAGATAGTATATGCTCTGCACAAGCCAACTACGAGTATACTTGTATGACGCTTACTGCCGGCAACAAGATTACTGGACTGACCTTGAAGAAGTGAAATTGCTTGGCGTACGGGAACAGACTATGCCAAAGTAGCATGGCAGTGAACGTGTTAAGAGCTTGTTCATTTGAACAAATAGTTTGAGCTCTGTGTTTAAGGGTGCTTATGACCCCTAGTTTTTGTGTTGGGTGTTGATAAGAAATTTTGTGCATGTACTGGCCTGTGTGTGTAGGTTTGCAGTAAACTGAGAAGGAGAGACAGGCTGAAGGAAGACGTGTGACAAGTGTGTCTAGGAACGGAAGAGAGTTGTTTTTTCTATTTCAATGGTGAATTGGATGCGTTTGTGTTGTCTGTTCAGGTGGCTAAGGAATGTATTTAGTGCTTCGCAGCCATGGGGCCAAATGGCGAAAATATTGTCGACGTATCTGAGCCAAATTTTGGGTTTTAGGCAAGCCAACTCTAGAGCTCGTTGCTCAAGGTCTTCCATATAAAAGTTCGCTATTGGGAGGAAAGTGGTGAGCCCATGGCTGTACCTCTTTTTGAAGGTAAAATTTGTTTTGCCACACGAAATATCCGGAGCAGAGTACATGGGCAAAGAGGGCCGTGATGGCGTGTGGAAATATGTTCTGTAAGAGCAAGATAGTATCAATGATTGGGACATTGGTGAAAAGGGAAGTTATGTCAAAGCTGACTAATAGATCTTGGTCGTTGAGTGTAATGTTTTTAATTTTGTTTATGAAATGTTGTGTATTTTTTATGTAGGAAGGAGAATGACCAACCAATTCCTTGAGTGTGGCTGCTAATTTTTTGGTTAAGTGGTAATTCGGGCTGTCGATTTTCCTTCCACAATTGGACGTAATGGTGTGTCTGTTTTGTGTACTTTTGATAGGCCATAAATTCTGGGCGCGCGGGCATACTGCAGTATTCATTTTTTAATTGTTTCTTCCAGCCACGTGTTAACTGATTTAAGTAGTTCAGTGGGTTTTTTTTTTTTGTTGCATTGGGTTGTAATTTACCATTTGGTAGGTGTTGTGGTCTGATACCAAATGGTTCATTTTTTCTATGTAGGTTGTCTGATTTAAAACAACAGTGGCATTCCCTTTATCTGCTTTTGTGATAATAATGTCACGGTTATTTTTTAGGGATTTGAGGGTCAGTTTTTCAGCTTTGTTTAGGTTGCTGCTTAATGTTTTGGTTGAATTTAGTAAACAGGCAGTTTCCATCCATATTTTGTCATCTATTCATATTATTATAAAGGAATCAGCTGGGTAGGTTTATTTATTCCTTTCATAATCTGAACAAAAGGATAATTATTATGAATGAAAAACTTTAATGACCAGATGATAAGAAGGTGATATTGCAAGCGTATATCATCCAGGCAGAGATAATGCTGGGACTGATTTGATAGGGGGAAAACTCTTGCCATAGAACCAATGTGACCAAGATTACAGCAGGATTAGATGTGATTCTACTTATGTATTATAAGCAATTACAAGTAAACTGCTTGTTTCACTGACTAGATTGCAGTACTGAAAATATCCCAAAGAAGAAAAAGAGGGCAAGATAATTCCTTGACATAAACAGGGCTTCAAGACTGCAGTAACAGATTATGCCAATGATGCCAGGTGGCACATACTGGATTGCAGTGTGAATGTGAGCTTATAGATAAGTAATTATTTCAATATATAATTTGCAATTTTATTGATAATTACTGGTATCCTTGTGTGATTGTGACCGAGTGTGTTTTGTTTTGCTGATATATGTCTACTGCATATGATACATAGTCTTATGCATGGTGCTGATGAGAACAAGAACAATGGTGGCCAAGATGTCCTTGTTCATGGGGGTTTGACATGGGGAATTTTGTAAGATGTAGAGTGTGTGTGCCATGTATTCATTGCCAAGAGAAAAATGGATTATGGTATGGGAGTAAGAGTGGAGACAGAATGTGACATATGTGTATTGTGAGCTAGAAATGAAAGACTTGTTGGAAGCGAGAAAATTAAATAATAGAAGTTAATGCTAAAAGCTGTGAAACAAAGTTGATACTGAAAGAAATGTGAAAGAGAATAAATGAAGTGGTTAAATGTAGCAGTTGAAAGTTGTTGAAAGTATATATATATATATATATATATAGAGAGAGAGAGAGAGAGAGAGAGAGAGAGATTGAAGAGCAGCAAGAAAGTAATTCAGGAATGAAAGCAGAGTTGGTGAAGATGAAGCAAATACAGAATGAAATGAGGAGAATAACATGTATGGAGGAGAGGGGAAGGCTGGAATAAAAGATGGCAATGTGAAAAGGGTGTCAAATAATTTGAGAGTGACAAGTATGGAGATTCAATTATTAGAGGTGTGGTTAATAAGAAAGTGCATAAGGTTTGCTTTCCTGAAGGTAGATTGAGCAGAGTGATGATGATGATTCATGATTTTATGATGCAAAGAACATACTGTGCCATATCAAAGGTTATAGCAGTACACAAGGTAAGACAATCACAAATATCCATGCCTGCAGCAGAATTCGAACTGCCGACCTGTTGGTTGGAGAACAGGTATGCTAACCACTCGGCCAACCAGGCAGGCTGAGCAGAGTGAAGTATTGGAGATGAGGAGTAAGTGAGCAAAATAGTTGGTAATGGTAGTTGGCATGAATGATTTGGTTGGTATCAGGAAGTTGTTAATGAGAGTAAAAGATAAAAGTGGTAAGAAAAGTAGTCAGTGTGTTGCCCAGGTATAATAATGATTAGTTGAGATGGCAAGCAAAGATTATGAATGGAATGGTAGCAGAGTTATGCGAGAAGAAAGGAATTCATTTTGTGAATATGAGAGAATTTGAGGGATGGATAGAGCTGTATAAAATAAATGAGCTACATTTAATGGATTTAGTGCGAGTCAGCTGGGGAAATCATTGCTGCGAGAGAGAGAGAGCATTGAATGAAGTGAATTGAAGACCTGAAGAAGCAAGAGGTGGTAGAGGTGATGTAGAAGAAGAGGAGTGCAAGGTAGGAGAGCTTGTGAATGAAGAGGTGAGTGGCATGAGTAAAGAGAGGGAGAGAGAGAGAGTCAGCACAACAAAAATGGGGGAAGTCGTGAGTAGCCTTGTAGCCATCATCCACCCTTCTCCACAGTGTGTTCCTGTTTGAGAAGGGTGGATGATAGTGTAAGAGCAGATGTGTGGGTATATATGAAAGGATTGAGAGGACCAGGGATGCATAGAAAACAAACAGGTCTGAGGAAAGGTATAAGATCAGTGATGATAGAGAAGAGTGGCTAGGGACGGAGTATGGAGGAGTCATATATGAGAAGTGGCGGTTGGTGGACTTGTTACAGAACCAGAAATATGTGGGCTTGCAAATGCAAGAAGTATTCAATATAAAAGAAATGAAATTGTAGCATTAAAATTATATTCGCCTAACAACTGCTGAAATAAGCAAGACATGGCTGGATGAGGATGACCTTCTGATGGGAATAGAGATGGATGGATACGATGTTTTTTTGTGACAATGCAGAAAGGAAGGAGGAGTTCTGTTGTTAGTAGCAGAGGAGATATTGGTTTATAAGCAATACTGTGTGGAGGTGGAGGTAAAAATAGAAAAAAAATATCTAGTTAGGTGTTGCTACAGACCCAGTAACATGGAGAGCAGTGAGAAGATATATAGTCTAACTGGTCAGGATAATAAGAAAAAGATGACCATTATGGGTGATTTTAATTATGGTAAGAGAGACTGGAATGAAGAGACAGCTGGAAGCAAAGAGAATTAATTTTTTGAGTGACAACTGCCTTAAGCAACATAACAGAATGTCAACAAGGATCAGAGTCTTGGATTTAATTGTCATCAGAGGATGTCATCGTAAATGAGATTGTTGGAAGTTGCAAGCATATACGAGATGCCCCAAGTCCTGAAAATACTTCAGGCACAAACTTTGTTTGCTTACTCTTGGATAAAGGATTAAACCAAGTATATCATTTCTTGGTATCTTTAACTTTAATTGTAAATGAGATGTCAAATCTCTCTCTCTCCAATTGATGAAAGTGATTATGCAGGTGTAACCAGCCATATGATGACTTCTGTGAGAAAGGGATATATGTGGAACTATAAGGCTGGTGATCAAGACATGCTCAAGAGACAGCTTGTAGTTATATCGTGGAATGAAGAATTGGACAGAAAAAGAGATCAATGCTGCTTGGGACCTGTTTAGGAATTGTCTAGTAAAGGCAATTTTGGAATGCATTCCCAAGGTTGGGAAATCAAATAGATCTGAAATGGATGAATGAAGAGGCAAAGCATGCAATTTGGAAGAAGGCAATATGAAGATAGCACAAGACAAGTAGTAAGTAAGTTGCATGAGGAGTACAAAGTGTAAGCAAGCAAGAAAGGTAACTCACTTGGTAAGGGTAGCAAAAGTGCACTGTGAGCAGCAGTTAGCTATGAAGCCAAAGGAGATTTTTTATAAAGCTTTGATACAACCACCTGGATTACTATAAACATATTGTGTTGCACGGGTTTCTTCTGAGATGAGGAGGTATTGGAGAGGATTCAGACGTGAGCAACAAAACTGGTGAATGCTCCATGATATGCTTTTGAGGACAGACTGAAGTTTGCAAGGTTAGAAAGTTTAGTCGATAGGTGAGAAAGAGGAGACATGACAAACATATGTCACTATTATTGTTTCATAGGATAGATACAAAAGAAATTTTTCAAAAAAATAACATATGGAGAGAAATGGAGTCACCTCTGGAAGTCATGTAACAGTGTGGATCTAGTTCTTGCAAGGATGCAAGACCTAGATTTTTTTTTTTTGCTTGGAGAGTAATGAATGAGGAATGGATTGACAGAGGTGGTTGTAAGTGCACTGTTAGTGAATGAGTAAGGAGAGGTGTGAATGATGAGTGATAGTGTAGTCTTCTTGTGATGACTGGTTAGACTCCATGGTGATGCCCACATAATAATAATATATATGCTTATGTATAAAGAGAATTCTCAGGGGCTCACTTTACTGAGTATGGGCGTGGCAAACCCGAGGTACTTGATGCTGGACCATGCCTTACTTCATGTAATATACATCAGTTATATTATCTGTAGACTGGTCCCTTCTCTTCCTCCCTTGCTTCTTTCTTTCTTCTCTTCTTGCTCCTTTCACCGAATGCTATTAGAGTATTCGAGGGGAATCTTTCCTATTTTGCTGTGTCATTTCTTCTTGTGCTAACAGGACATTATCAAACACTGTAACATGATCAGGCCATCAAAAATGTTCATACCGCATCGTCCGTCGCGCGGGTTACCAAGGGACGGGTTCGGGTTTTAGGCAGAGGGACCTGTTCGAAAAATATGTTACAGTCTCCCTTAGACACCACTCCTCAGCACTCTGCTAGAGGAAACTCCATCAATGGGCCTGCTACCTGTTTGGGAGGTGTTTAAGGGCAGCGCAAAGAAATGGTTCTGCAAAAGGACGGAAATGGCAACGACAATAGCTTTAGGCAACTGGACGAGGAAGCCAAGCGCTACTGGCTAGACTTAGTCTGGCTTTCTTTGACCAAGAGGAGAGGCTCTGGAACTGTCGACCTGGATAAGGGGTGGAAGCTCTACTACTCTGGTGCGAGCCCAACAATGTCTGCTCAGGCAGGTGTGGGGATACTCACAAGCCCCCAACTGTCAGACTGTGTTGCTAAGTGGATCCCATTGGGGGGGACGGTATGTGTGTTAAGGCTTCAAATGAAAAACCATGATTTGGCAGTGGTGCAAGCCTATGCACCTAATCTGGAGTCAGAATACTCTGCCTTCCTAGAGGAAGTGGATGCTGCTTTTGACAGGGTGGCAGACATGGAATCAGTCCTGCTAATGGGTGACTTCAATGCATATGTTGGAACAGATGACCAGACATGGAGGAGTGTGGTTGGGAGGAACAGTGCCCCCTGACCTTAATGCGAATGGATTCAAATTATTGGACTTCTGCTGTACTAACAGCTTGTCCATAATGAATACCTTCTTCCAGCACTGAGAAGTCCATAAGTATACCTGGTACAGGGATACACTAGAACAAAGGTCTCTGATTGACTTCTTTATAGTCTCAGCAGACCAATTTTCCTCAGTGTTGGATGTTCGTGTGAGGAGAGGGGCAGAACTGTCAACTGACCACCACCTTGTTGCGTGCACTCTATGGCTTCAGAAACCAGATGCTACCATCAACGCTGGTAGGCCTAAGCAGCTATACCGCATGAAATGGGAGGCATTGGAAAATGAGGCTGTGAGGAAGAATTTTGCAGATGACATTTCCTCCAGGTTCAAAGAGATTCCCAAGCATACTGCAGATGTTGAGGAGGAGTGGAAGCTGTTCAGAACAGCGGCTCAGCGTGGCAACAGGCAGTGAGAAAAGGACACCTTGGTGGAACCAAGAAGTCCAAAAAAGGAGTCCTACCTAACATGGCTTAGGATCAGGTCACCTGAGATGCGTTTGCCGTATGCTGAGGCACGAAAAGCTGCTGCTGAGGCAGTAAAGACAGCAAAACAGAAGGCTTGGGAATCCTTTGGAGAAAGATTAGACTTATCCTATGCAAATGCAAGCAAAGTATTCTTGCAGACCATCCGCCGCCTTCGAGGGAGGAAATTGTGCACAGCAAGGGCAATTAAGGCCTCTGATGGTGCACTTTTAACAACCAAGAAGGATATCCTCCACAGATGGAGGGAATACTTTTGCGAGCCTTCTTAACCTGGATGGCCCAGCAGTTGTGGACATCCAAGAGGTGCAGATCAAGGCAATGACTAGTCTCACAGCAGAAGAGGTCCATTTAACAATAAAATCGCTAAAATCGAGCAGGGCTGCTGGCGATGATGAAATTTGGCCCAAAATACTAAAAGCCTTAAATCGAGACAGTGTTCTCTGACTGACTCGAGTGTGTCAGGCTGCTTGGATATCTAGGCGAGCAACAAAGCAATGGCAGACAGGCATAATAATACCAGTCTTCAAGAAGGGAGACCAGAAGGATTGCAGTAACTATCGTGGCATCTCTCTGCTCAGCCTGACTGGGAAAGTGTATGCTAGGTGCTTGGAAAGACGGTGCAGGAGCACAGTTGAATCAAAGTTCAAGGAAGAACAATGTGGCTTTCATCCTGGTAGAAGCACAACTGACCAAATCTTCACTTTAAGGCAAGTCTTTGAGAAATCTTGGGAATATACCAAGAATGTCTATACATGTTTTGTGGACTTGGAGAGAAGGCATATGACTGGATTCCTCGGGATAAGCATTGGCAAGTAGTACAGGAGTATGGAGTGGAATGGCAAACTATTAGCTGCCATCAAGTCCCTGTATGAATGCCCAGAGTTTTGTGTCAGGGTAAACAGCACAAAGTCTGAACCTTTCACAGTCTCTGTTGGCCTCCGCTAAGGGCGTGTTCTGTCACCCCTCCTTTTCATAATATTTATGGACTGGATTGATAGGCACAGCCGAGGCAGTGAGTGTATCAGAATTGGAAGATGTAGCATTGGACGTCTGCTTTTTTGCAGACGAAGAAGAGACTTTGGAAGAGCTAAGCAAAACTAGGTCATCCACGGATGACCTCCAGCAGACCCTGGATAAGTTTGTAGCTGTTTGTGCAGACGCCGGAATGAAGATCAATGTGGCCAAAACTGAAACATTTGTGGTCTCAGGACAACCATCCCAGTGTACTCTACATGTAAAAGTGGAGTCCCAATGAGGCAGGTGGAAAAGTTTAAATACCTTGGGTCCATATTCACAAATGATGGAAAATGGGATGTAGAGCTAGATACTCGAATTGGCTTAGCAAGCTCAATATTGCGGGAGCTTGGCTGTTTGGTAGTATTGAAGCGGGAGTTAATCCAGAAGGCAAAGCCGGCTGTCTTCAGTACAGTCTATGTCCCCATCCTCACCTATGGTTATGAGAGTTAGGTAATGACTGAAAGAATGCGGACACGAATCCAAGCAGCTGAAATGAAGTTCCTTCGAGGGGTTGCAGGGCTGACAAGACTCGACAGTGTCAGAAGCTCTGCAATTCGGGAAACCCTCAATACTCAACCGCTGCTTCTCCGTGTTGAGAGATCACAGTTACGTTGGTACAGGCACCTGGTCAGAATGCCACAAGAGAGGCTCCCTCAGCAGGCCCTCTTTGCCAAGCCAGAGGGTGGGAGGCCATCTATCCAAAACCTTGGGTGGACACGTTTGGGAATCCCACCAAAACACCCGAGCTTGGTGGCAGAGGATCGTGACCATTGGAAGTTCCTCTTGCAGTTGTTGTCCCCACAACCCAAATAGGAAAGGTGGGCCTTGAAGATGTATGTATGTATAAAGAGAAAGTTGATCAAGTTCATGAACAGATTATAAGAGAGAGCTAGCCACATAAGGCCAAAGAAAATTCCAAAAAATACTTTCATTCTGTGGTGAGTAAAAGGAACAATAACTATAGAAGGATAACTTTAATGACTGTTAATGATAGGAAGGTAACAGAAGCAGAAGAATGGTTAATTTACTTTGTTATTATTTTGCAAGGATGTACCACTCAGGTGGAGATATCATAGTGTCATATACTGAGTGGCCACTTTATTACAAACACCTTCCCATTTAGGAAAATAGACCAGTCCTGAAGATGTTGAGTCATCTAGCTACAGTTTGCTATATAAATCAGACAGATGGGTATCTGCCAATTCTGTTTTCTGTGTTTGATGCATCGGAATGGGTAAAAGGAATGACTTAAGTGAATGAGCATAGTATGACTGCTAGGATGTCAGTATCTCTCAAACATCTACCCTTCTGGGCTTTTCCCACACAAGAGTGTTTAGAATGTACCAGGAGTAGTGTGATAGCGAGGTAATGTCAAGCCAACAGCAGTGAGCTATTTCTGTGGACAGAAATAGCTCACTGATGCATAAGGTTAGAGAAGAATGGCATGACAAGAGGGCCAGTCAGCCAAATCACAGCTCCACACAACAGTGGTGGTTAAAACATTGTCTCTGAGTGCACAGTTCATTGTAAGCTGTCATGGATAGGGTACAGAAGCAGACGACATCTCAGGTCCCAATGCTGTCAGCTAAGAACAAGAAAATGCAGCTTCAGTGGGCATATGATCACTACACTGGACAGCTGACAACTGGAAACATGTTGCCTTGTCTAACAAGTCCCAGTTTGTACTGTATCATGCTGATAGTAGAACCAAAATATAGCAGCAACAGCAGGCCATGGACCCTTCCTGCCAAGTAGCAACAGCTCGGGCAGGTGTGGGGAATGTTTTCTTGGCACATGTGAGATGCCCTGATACCATCGGAACACTACCTGAATGCCACAGCCTATCTTTATATTGTCACTGATCATGTTCACCCACTGTCAAATAGTTATTTCAGCAAGAAAATGCACCATGTCACAAAGCATGTGGCTTTTTGAAGTAGTTTAAGGAACATGACAGTGAGTTTCCTTTAATTCAGTGGCCAGGTCAGTCCATGGACTTCAACCCAACAGAGCATCTCTGGGATAAGGTGGAACAAGAAGTTCACAGCAGCAACATGCCAACATCCAATCTGTGACAGTTGGTTGATGCCATTGTCACAGTGTGGACAAACATCCCAGAGGAACATTTTAGACACTTGGTTGAATCAATCTACAGAGAATACAGGCTGTTCTTAAGGTAAAAGGGGGTCACACTGATTAAATGCTATTCCTAATAAAGTAGCTACTCCATGTATGTGGCACTGATTCATGAGAGAATAAACAGAGATAAAATTGAAGGTGCTTAGGATACCTCAAAGCAGCATGACCATGAAATATCAGCATATTACAAAAATGTGTAATGGAACTGGAAGCTCCTCTAACCAAGATATTTAATTTAAGTGTCAGCATTGGGAGTGGAACAAAAGAGTTCCATCGCATGAAGGGAGCTCCAGAACAGAGGCAGCAAATTATAGAGCAATTGATATTAAAGAGCAACAATATTCAACGTATTGACAAAGTCGGTTAAAGGAAGAAGTCTGTAATGGGAGGAGAGAAATATGATACTCTAAAAGGGGCAGGACGGTTTTATGAAAGGTAAGTCTTGCCTTAGTAGTTTAATGTTTTATAATAACAGCAATTGAGATAACTCATTGGATTTTATTGGTTGGAATTAGATACAACTAGTTTTGCCACATTAACTAGTGGCATCTTCTGGGTTTGATGAACATACAATTATAAATTTAAAACAACAAGCTGTGATTATGAATCAATACACACTGAAAAAATTATACCGAATGCATAAGAACCATTACAAAATATAAATACATGGAGTGTGGATGCTAGCACATGGTCAGTCATTGTTCAACAGGTGCGCCCTATAGTTAGGTCTGTCTGTCTGTGTTCACTGGGCATCTACAGATGCTGTATGGTCACTCCGATGCTCGATGATGTTCCACACTAGGCCTCGCCATGTAGTCCTGTTGTTTGCCCTTCTGGCAGCCTCAACTCTCTGAAGATCAGTCACTCCACACACGCTGGCCATCCATCTCATTGATGGTCTACCCCTGCCTCTTTTTCCAGGAACTTTACCTTCTATTACTGTTCTGAGAAGTCTTCCTTCCATCCTTTCTATGTGTCCAAAATATTTTAATTTTCTTCTGTCAATATCCTTAAGGAGCCTTAAAGTTCTACTAATCCTTTCTAACACCCATTCATTTGTATGCCTTTCAGTGTATGATATCCTCAACAGCCTTCTGTAATACCATATCCCAAAAGCAGATATCCGTTTCTTATCTGACTTCTTTAGGTTCCAAGTCTCGCATCCATAAGTTGCTGTTGGAAAAACAACTGCATCCAAAATCCTCAACTTTGTTCCCATGGAAATAGATCCATCCTTCCAGATTTTAGACAGGTCTCTGACTGTTGTTTTAGCCATTCCTAACCTTTTTCTGACATCTTCTGAACAGCAATTCTTCACATTAATAATGGATCCCAGGTACTCAAACTTGCTGACTTCCTCAATTCTTTCTCCATTAAGATACATTTGTTTCTCAAGCGCTTCTCTGTTTGTTTTTCCTTTGAGAACCATGATCTTTGTCTTGCTAGAATTGAATTAAAGTCCTCTGTTATTACTGACCTTGTTAACTTTGTCAAGAATTAGTCCTAGTTCTTCCATGTCATTACAAAGGAGTACTGTATCATCAGCGTACCTCAGATTACTGATCAATCTACCTCCTATCATAATTCCTGTCTTGAGCTCATCCAATGCTTCACGCATGATGTCCTCTGCATATATACTAAACAAGTGAGGAGAAAGTAAACATCCTTGCCTAACTCCTTTTCCAACTTGAAGCCAGACAGTCAATCCAACACCTGTTCTTACCGTGGCTTCTTATACAAGTTGGCTATCAACCTGATAGTGTATTGAGGAAAACCCATTCTTTTCATTACTTCCCACATGCTCAACACAGTCAGAAGCTTTAGAGTAGTCTAAGAAACACATTACCAGAGGGAGTCTAAATTCTTGATATTTTTCTATAATCTGTCTAAGGCAAAGGATCTGATCTCTGGTGCCCTTACCTTTCCAAAAACCTGCTTGTTCCTCTGGCATCTTTGCCTCAACTTTGGCCTCAATCCTATTTAGCATGATCTTTAATAAAATTTTGCTTGAATGAGATATCAAACTAATAGTTCTATAATTCTTGCATGCCTTCATATCACCTTTCTTGTGTAGTGGTATGAAAACTGACTTCTTTCAGTCTCTAAGCCATGATCCTGTCTCCCATATCCTTGTAATCAATCTATGAAACACTCTTATCCCTCCATCTCCTGTGGCCTTAATTAACTCTGCTGGGATTTCATCTGCACCTGGGGCCTTATTGCTGTTAAGCTGCTTAACTGCTCTTTCAACTTCATGCCTAAGTGGAGAAGGTTCCAAATCAAAATTTTCTTGGTGGGAGGACTCCACATTTTCTTTATCCACTCTGCTGTACAGTTCCTGACAGTATTCTTTCCATCTGTTTTTGATTTCCAACTCTTCTGTTATAATGATCCATTCCTGTCTTTGATGACATTCAATTTAGGCTTGAACTTGTGCTTTAAGTCACGAACTAAATAAAACATCCTTTTATAATTATGCCTTCTCATTTGGAACTCTATTTCTTCACATTTATTAGTATAGAACTTTACCTTATCCTGCTTGATGGCTCTTCTGATTTCTCTATGTAATCTCTTGTATTCTTCGGTTCCTGTGTCTCTTTGTTTTTCCAACCGCCTTCTTTTGATTAGTTCCCATGTTGAATCTGATATCCATGGGTCTCTTGGTTTTCTTATTGGGCCGAGATACGTCTTCGCTGTATCCTGTATTATCATCTTGACTCCTTCCCAAAGCATTTCTGGTGAGATTTCCTCATTGGTCTCCAAAAAATCATCCAGCCGAGTTGATGTTTCTTCTGTGAATCCACTAGGAACTACTCTAACATCCAATCTAGTGGAATGTGCCTGACCTGGAAGTCTTCAGAGTCTTAGTCTTACTTTGGCTCTTACCAGCTGATGGTCTGTACCACAATCTGCTCCAGGACAAGTATGCACATCAGAGATGCTTGCCTTCCACCGCTAGAGAGCCAGGATGTAATCAATCTGGTGCCTTGACCTATCAATGTTGGATGTCCAAGTATAGGTCCGTCGTGGATGTTTCTGGAAGCAGGTATTGGTAATAACTAATCTGTTAGCACGGGCAAATTCCAACAGTCTTTCACCATGGGTGTTATGTTCACCCAGACCAAACATGCCACATTCCGGCCTGACTCTAATACTCTTTCCCACTTTTGCATTTAAGTCTCCTAAGATGTACAGTATGTCTCTCCTTGGTAGGCAGTCCAAAACAGTTTGCAAGTTTTCATAGAATTCTTCACTCTCTTCTTCAGGCCTATCCGTGTGGGGTGCATAAACTACCACAATTAATACATTGGTAGGCTGAGCCTTAAGGTCTAATGGAGAGTATCCTATCATTAATGGGGTTATAACCAAGAAGGCTTCTTGCCTGAGTTGTCTTCGGTATCACAGCTACCCCATGATGTTTTGAGTCACCACTTGAGTAAATAACTAGCTTACCATCCTGTCTTTTGAAGTGACCTTCTCCATTCCATCTGGTCTCTGTAATTCCCAAGATGTTAATTTTATACCTATCCATCTCTTTACATACAATCTCAAGAGTACCCATCTGTAAACCCCGGACATTCCATGTACCTATGTAAAATTCCTTTCTAAGATTAATCTTATACATTCTGTGTTGCTCATTCACGGTATCACTGACTTTTGATGGAGACTGTAATATAGTTAGGCATGAAATTAAACTCTGATGTGTGGAGCGATCTTATAAGTCAGGGTTGTCCAATCTTAGGTAATCTGAGGGCCGCATCCAATGTGTATCTAGTAATTTCGTGAGCAGCAGCAACACAACCTTGATAGCTGAACAAACGAACAACATTAATCACATGCTCAAGTTCCCCGTGAGCGCCCGGAGCATGCACGTTAGAACAAAACAGTGTAAGAACGCTTCTTTGACACCTCTAATATTTGTAAAACACGCGGGTATATAGTGATGAAAAAACACCAAATAAAATTACCAACATTGAGATTATCGATTAGTGACAGAATTAAAATATCTAATACTCGTTTGATTCAAATTATTATTTTATTATTTTGCTCGCAAAAATCAAAACCCACTGGCAGGCTACATAAAATCAACCCTTGGGCCACACCTTGCCCATGGACAGTGTTTTGGACAGCCCTGTTATAAGTGACTTCCAAGATCCCTTGGTGTCTGTTCAAGGTACCTTGTGAGCGGATTACCACTGTAGCTTCTTTTATGTTGCAGGAGCTGTAGTCATCTATGTATAGCATAGAACTTCTATCCCATTCAATGTTGAGTGTTGGAAAAATGGAATGCTAATCCTGAACTGTCCTCTCTGTTGTTGTTGACTTCCTCCAATGTGCTAATTTTGTCTTATTTCTAGACTCCTTGAAGTTTGTCCAATGTAATTAAGGCCACAAGAACATGGAATATTGTAAACTTCAGGGCATTTATTGAAAGCATTGTGGTCTTTAGGTGAGCGTAACATATTCTGTACTGTCCTAATCGGTTTGAAGGCTACTTTAATGTCGTCAGACCTTAGTAGATTGGCAATGATTATCCCTCTCCACAGTAAATCCAGGACATTAATTACAGACTTCAATTTCCATTCCTTTTGTTGGTGTACTTTCACAAAAAATTTGCGAATCTCCTAAGGTCTCACGACATTAGAGTAGCCTTCCAACCGATTAGGACAGTATGAAATATGTTACGCTCACCTAAAGAACACAATGCTTTCAATAAATGCCCTGCAGTTTACAAAATTCCATGTTCTTGTGGCCTTAATTACATTGGACAAACTTCAAGGAGTCTAGAAATAAGACAAAATTAGCACACTGGAGGAAGTCAACAACAACAACAGAGAGGACAGTTCAGGATTAGCATTCCATTTTTCCAACACTCATCACAACATTGAATGGGATAGAAGTTCTATGCTATACATAGATGACTACAGCTCCTGCAACATAAAAGAAGCTACAGTGGTAATCCGCTCACAAGGTACTTGAACAGAAACCAAGGGATCTTGGAAGTCACTTATAATAGGGCTATCCAAAACACTGTCCATGGGCCAGATGTGGCCAAAGGTGATTTTATATGCCATACATAGAAGATGACTACAGCTCCTGCAACATAAAAGAAGATACAGTGGTAATCTGCTCACAAGGTACCTTGAAGGAAACCAAGGGATGATCCTTTGTGACATTTGGAAATCACTTGTAAGATCACTCCACACATCAGAGTTTGATTTTGCAGTTAACTATAGGGAGCACCAGCTGAACAATGATTGACCGTATGCTAGCATCCACGCTCCACGTATTTATATTGTATAATGGTTCCTATGCATTCGGTATAATTTTTTCAGTTTGTATTGATTCATAATCACAGCTTGTTGTTTTAAGTTTATAATTGTATGTCCATCAAACCCAGAAGAAGCCATTAGGTGGCAAAACTAGTAGGTTACTAGTTGTATCTAATTCCGACAAATAAAACCCAATAAGTTATCATATTTAATTAATATTGTGTGGTCAAAAAAAAACATACTCAGCAAAAGCAGCTATAAAGTGATACTATAAAATTGTAAAGGCATTCAACAAAAGACAACACAGAAGAATTATTACATATATTACAACAAATGGGGATGGATATAAATCTAGTGATATGGATAAGCAGATGGCTGACATCAAAGAGTAGCATATGTGAGAACTAAATCCATGAGAGGGCAGGTGACCAGTGGCATACTGCAGGGCTCTGTACTTGTACTGCTATTTAATTTGCACATCAATGATATAGGTAATGATTTACGTGGAAATCATCATCATCAAATTCCTGACATGTACCCTCAAAGGGTGTACAGGATATGATAGTACTACATGAAAAATTTACATCATTACTAACTTCCTATCTACAATTTTCCTCCAAATCAGTCTGTTACTTGTCAAGACTCTAACGTTATCAGATCTTATATTTCTATCGTCTAAGGCACTTTGTACTGTATCAATCCACCTATATCTTGGTCTTCCTCTGGGTCGTTTTCCTGCCAACCGGGCAGAGAACACTTGTTTTGCTAACCTTTCCTTGCCCATTTTGTTTAAGTGACCATACCACCTGAGATTAACTCTGCTAACGCATTTCTGGATGCTGACAATGTCAAGTTCTTTCCTAATGTCCTCATTTTTAATATGATATTGCCATTGATGCCATCTTTCTCAGGACTCTCATATCTGCGGTCTCTAGTCTTTGGTCAAGCGTTTTACTTCTAACCCAGCTCTCAGATCCATAAGTTAAAACTGGTTTGAAGACTGTCTTGTATTACAGCTAATTTAGTAATCCGACTAATTTCTCTCTTATTGCATATGAATTTATTTAATTGACTTCCTACCATATCAGCTTTGTTGATTCTGTTGTCTATTTCCATATTTAATTTACCATCTTCACTAAAAATCGTGCCTAAGTAGCTGAAATGCTTTACTTGTTCCACAGGTTCCCCGTTCACAACACAGTTGACATTTTCAACAATTCCTATTTTCATTGTCTTTGTCTTTTTAATGCTGACCTTCATACCATATCTATTACAACAGCTATTCAATTTAGTCAGGGAACCTTGCAAACTTATAGCAGATTTATTTAGAAGTATAACATCGTCCGCATAAAGAAAAGAGCTGACATTAACATCTCCAATTCTGATATCATGTTTAATACCACTTTCCTTCATAATGTGATCCATACAGATAATGAATAACAGAGGGGATAATGTACATCCTTGTCTCACACCAGATTTAACATTAAACCATCTTCCTGTACTTCCTTCAATTCTAACTGCTGACTTACAACTCAAATAAAGACTAAGTATTGCTTGATATAATGTCCCATTGACACCATATAACTGTAGCGTATTGAATAGCTTCTCTCTTGGCACCTTGTCATATGCCTTTTCCAGATCAACAAAACTTAAATACAGATCTTTGTTATATTCCCAAGCTTTCTCAACTATTTGTTGTAAAGTGAAGATCTGATCCTTACAGCCTCCATTTGGCCTGAATGCAGCTTGTTCTTCACCAAGCTTTTCTTCCACAATTCTTCTCAACCGTTTCTCAAGTATATTTGCATAGATCTTGCCAGGAACACTCATCAGAGAAACACCTATAATTTCTCACATTCAGTTTTATTTCCCTTTTTATATATGGGTACTATTAGAGTTCTACTCCAATCATCAGGAATTCGTCCCTCTGTCCAGGCTTTCTGAACTATGGAGTGCAGCCACTGTAACACTTTTATACTTCATACTTCAGCATTTCTGGTTGAATATCATCTACTCCTGCTGCCTTTCCACATTTCAAGCCTTTGATGGCTTTTTCTACTTCAAATATGGATATGTATTCCTGACTGTATGCCTGTTGAGTGTTTTTTACCACTGTGCTATCACTGCTTGTTTCATTTAGCAATTTTTCGAAGTAATTACTCCATACTTCAAGGATATCTTTTTTTGCTGTTTTCATTTCACCTTTATCATCTCTAATTCCTTTTACAGCACTCTTTCCTCCATTTCTGAGCTTCTTCAACAACCTCCAGAATATCTTACCACCTTCTTGATATTTATTTTCTATGTTCTTGCCAAAGTTCTCCCATGACTTTTGTTTAGCTAGTTTTATACAGCATTTCACTTTCTTACAATTGTCTCTGTATTCTCTAAGAGCAAAAGCTGACATATTTACCAGGAACTTTTAATATGCTTTCTTCTTTTCCTTCACTGTGTCTTTAACTTCCTGTGTCCACCATGGAGTTCTGATTTTTCTATTCTTGCAGACAACCTCACCATATGCCTCTCTGGCTGAATCAATCAGGGTTTTCTTCAGGGCTTGCCACTGAATCCCCAAGGTTTGGTTCCTGTTCTCAAACTCTTTCATTTTTTCTTCAATAATCTTTGTGTATTTTAGTCTACAGTTCACATCTGAGAGCTGCTCAACTTTTATTCGCTTTAAAACTTTCTTACATGTTATTCTTTTCAATATGAAATTCAATTTTATCCTGCTCAAGCTAAATAGTGATCACTTCCAATTTCAAATCCTCTGTACACTCTGATGTCCTGCACCAGGGAGAAAACATCATTATCAACAATAACACAGTCAATGAGACTTTTCTTATTCCTTGCTTCTTCTCTCCATGTGAATTTTTGCACATTTTTATGTTGGAATATGGTGTTAGTAATAACCAGTCCATGTCCTGAGCAGAAATTCAACAGGTATTTGCCATTATTATTAGCTTTGCTCTTTTCTCCTAATTTTCCCAAAATATTTCGGTATGTCTGACAATCATTTCCTACTCTGCTATTTAGATCCCCAACAAGGACCAACTTTTCCTTTTCATTGTGTCAGTAGCTTTCTCTAGAGCCTCAAAAAATTCTTCCACTTCTACCTTAGTAGAGCCTTCTGTGGGACCATAGGCACAAATAAGTCTCATTGTCCAATTCCCCATTCTGATATTTGCCCACATCACTCTACTTGAGACTGCCTGCAATTCAAGATCAGCCTCGTATTTAGTGTTGAATACTACGGCTACTCCTTTTTCTTGATTGTCATTGCCTGAATATAACATTTTGTATTTATTGCTCAGAAAGATCTCACCAGCTTTTGTCTTTTTTGTTTCAGTCACCCCTATTATGTCGATCTGGTACTTATCTAATTCCTCAGCTAGCTCCATTTCTTTGCCATTCAGGCTTCTTATGTTGATAGTACCGATCTTTAACTCTGAAGATGTTGAGTTGGGGTGTGCTTTCAGATTTGTTCCAGTAGCTGACTTTTCACTGTTCGCCCTGGTTCCCTGGTGAAAACAATGGGGGCGTTGTTTAACTGGGCGATGTCCCAGAAGGCATGAAATTTTGCCATGTTGTACCATCCTTTTGTATATTGGTTTAAGCCGATAAGAATACAATTTGGTTGGCTAAATCCCAAATTGCCAGCACATCCTCGTTCGTTCAGTATACAGGTAGATACCCAACAGGGTGCACCACGAGAAGGTGAGGATTGGACACTAGGTCAGAAGCTCTGGTCGGTTCTCCGCATTCCTTTAAAGGCTATGTGGAGGTCTCCTTTTAGTTATACAGCTTTGACCCTTAAGCACCCCTTAAGTGGAAATATCTAACTGTTTTCTTGATTATGCAAAACTGGGAAGAGCAATGAAGATGGCAGAGATCTTGCATATTACTTAAACAGACCAGTGGTATGGGCATGTAATAATGGCAGCCAATTTAATGTGTTTTAATATAAAGTCATGCACTCTGAAATAAATGTATCACAAATTGTGATATTTTTATTACATTTCCTGTACTAAATGATGTTTCCTGTTACAAATGATGGGGAGTATAGGAAATTGTTATCAATTTAGACCAGGGATTTGGCAGATGATTTTGAATAGGGAGCTGAAGTTTAGAGGGCACATTTCAAAGGTGGACAAAATAACTCGGTTACCTGGATGCTGAAGAACACACTAACAAAAAAAGGACAGGAAGGTTATTATTCCTCTTTGTAAAGGTTTAATAAACATCTGGATTACTGTGCAGAGATCTAGCCTGGATTTCTTGGAGATGAGGATCCAGATACAAGTAACCAAGGTTGTAACAGATCAGTGGAATGCTCCTGATGAGGATAGACTGAAGGTATGTGGGTTACAAAGGCTAGCTGATAGGCAGAAAATAGGAATGTAATAGAAGGAATAAGTTATTAAAGCAATTTTATAGGATTGACAAATACTACTTTTTTTTTTTTCAATGCATAATAGGAAAAGGGAGAACAAGGGCGCACCCCCCCCCCTGGAAACTGTGTTAAAAGTATAATTGGCAAGGGTGCAAGGACTAGATTTTTTACATATGGAGATTGATGTATGGGTGGAATGGGTTGTAAGTGGTAATTATGAGTGCTTCATCAGTGAATGAATTCAAGGAGAAATATGATAGGTATTGGTATTGTGTGAATAATGGTTGGTATGTCCCCCCCCTCCACAATGAGCATCTGACTGCATGGAGATGACCATGAAAATAATAAAGTACAGCACCCAGTAGCACACCACTGCTCCCTCATCTTCACACTGATTCTACTGTATAATATACTACTCTCTGATATCTGTCCATCAGTCTTCCTCTTATCCATATTACCAGCTCCGTATCCATCACTATTTGTTCAAATTTCTGTAATAGAGTTTCATGTGGCATCCTATCAAATACTGTTGCAATTTCCTTTATCCAACTTGACCCACATAACCAAAAAAAAGAAATTACTTGAAGCAAGATATACCCATCACAAATGATGGTAGGTCTTGTTATCATATTCCTGTTCACCCATTCCTGAATTTTTTTCTTAACCATATTTTATAATACTTTTTTACATGACACCACTCCTAAGATTCTAATTAGATTATGATTTGTTACCTCTGCTCTAAAGCCTCTTTTATATAACAAGGTTATTTTATTCTCTTTTCACTTCCTTTGGCAAGTGTGGCAGAGCCGAGATTAACATAAGACAGAATAGTCAGCAGTATCACCCAATTTTCTTACAACTTCTTGTCATACATGGGCCAATATCCCATCCAATCCAATTCTCCACAGTTTATCTACTTCTATTCTCACATCTGTTATAGCAATATCCCTGCCTGGATGATACACTGTTGTAAAGTGATAAAATAAATGAACCATTCCTCTGCTTTTGTTACCTCCTACCAACAGTACCAATTAAAGTTATCCTACCACAATCATTCTTCCTTTTACCTGCTCCATGGTCGAGGAACTCTTGAGGATTTACATGGACTTGCCTTGGCTACTTTTCTCTCTCCCCTCCCACATCTCATTCACCATTAATTCTACTATTTATTTATTCTCCTGACACTAGGTATATCTGATACTACTTCTTTCAAACACTCCTTAATCATTTTTGATTTTGATGCACTGCTAACACCTTTTCCTTGCATTTTCTTAGGCTATACCTCAGTTCCAAATTGTCTAGGTATCTTGTAATAACGAGTTCAACTATTAAAGTTTTCCATTATATAAGTTAGAAATCCTATCTATAGAATAAACACAGAACTTTTTCAAGCCATTTCAGGTCTCTTTCTCTTAAGCAGAGTCACAATAAAATTTATCTATCACTTAAAGATATTCACAAAACATCCATGTCGATGAGGGATTTGAATCCACGAGTTGTTGTTGGAGGGTGGATGTATAATTACTTAATCTGAACTCATCGAGTTAATTTTCTGATCCATATCCTCTATATCTTCCTTTTCACTATTCCCCAGTCTGTAACCATTTATTTTGTCCTGTTGGCCTTTATCTCAACATTAGATAACCTAAAGTGTGCTGTTTCCTATATCTCTGCCTTTCTGCTGAATAACTATCCTGGTTGGATGCAATTCTTCTGTTATCATCAGCAATACATCTCTCTCCATCCTATATTATCTGTTCTCATTAGAAATACACCACCCTTCAAGTTCTATTTCTATAACCACCTTACTCTCTATCAATCAAGTTTTGGTAATGTTAATAACATTTGGAGAAGTTATTAGCATTACCAAAACTTGGTAGAGCAAATCTCAAAACCTTCTCATGCTTCTGGAATTGGTATACATGAATTGCAATATCATCTTGTTCTCCTTATATTTTATAATGACTGCCACATTCATATTAAAGAACCTAAGAAACTATATTCAGCAGTTTGTGTTCCTTCCTATTCCCACACTCACTTACCTGAAGGATATCTGCACACTCTTACTTGCCCCCATACAATGGCTCTAGTTTCTCTGATTTTGTACTTCCAGTCTTGTGAAAACACTTTCTCCAGATCCATTCAAGTGCAATCCATCAGTCTTATATGAGTCTTTTCATTCTTCAAATTCACTCTGTACATTTACAAACTGCACACCATTCTATTTGCATAATCTATACATTAACTTACTTGTGTTTCTCACAGTTCTCTCTACCCTGGAAAAAGACTTATTATCGTGACACACTCCCTCTTCTTTTTTGTTTCTTTCAGTCATTTTTACATACCTGTCATCCTTCAAGTCATTCATACTGCCAAAACAATCAGTTCTTTCACTTTCTCTCATGCCTTCTAACATTCACTTTACATCCTTCATGTTTACATTGTTGTTCATTAATTAAATTTCCTAATCCATGTTGAAGGACAAATCATCTACATGAAAGATTTCAGAATTAACTTTCAATATCATAAACAAAGAGAAGAAAGTTCTTCTGCATGTTGCAATTATTTCTATTAATGACAGTTCTCTTTTCCTTTCCATCATTTATAAAGTTAAAAATATTTCTTAAAAAATATTTGATAAGATTCAAAAAGAATCTTATCAAAATAAAATGCATTTGTCCAAAAATGGGTAGTTACACTGATATTGTTACTAAGTGCCAGTAATGCAACTATGAAAATTACTGAATTACTATAATAAAGTGTCTAAAAGGCTTCATTCTGGCATAGTTTATTTATTATATAAAAGGACATTAGACATCTATTTTTTTTTAACATCAGATTCAAATTTTCCTGAGAGGTTATGAGAATATAACCTTTGGCCAGGAGTTGCTTTGGTTTGCACTACTTAAATCATGAACTTTGCTATATCCAACCTTTTATGTTATAAGTCAGTTGTGGAGAGTAAGTTAACAATATTTATATATTTTTGTTTTAGAATGTTTCAGATTTGTACTCCTGATGGTGCACTGACTTCAAAGATCAACATGTTGTATATTCCAAAGAATGAAGCTCAAATATAAAAAAAAAAAAAAAAAAAATTAAATATTTACTGTAAATATATAAATGTATACAATAGATACAATTATGTATATTTAGTAATTCTCTTTATTTCTCTAAGGAGATCAAACATATTCATATTCTCTGCAGAAGTAGTAAAAATTCATTTTTTACTACCCTATATATCTAACTTTTAAATTCTTATTACATTCAAAAATCCATATGGCCATTCTAGGATTACAAAATATGAGCCCTAAGAAAATTATTTTACTCTCTAAACTAACAGTTAACTTAAATCTGAGGGATAACATCAGCTAAAAGTTCAGTAGCGTGTGTCAACTGACTATATGGGAACTTTTGTTACAGCATTTATTCTGTCATTCTATTACTGTCATCTCTATCTTTCTTATTTTATATTTTATTTATATCCTTTTTTTTCCTATGCATATTTCTACTTTTTTTTGTTTTTTTAAAACAGTCATTCGATCTGTCTTATTTCTCAAATTCCTTAGATCATCGTACAAAAATCTCACTTAACTACACTGGCATATATCATCTAGCAAATAAGTTTCCTTAAATGCATCTTTCCTTCATATTGCTGAAGTAGGAATGAAGAATAATCACTCTGGCAATAAGAATACATTTAACTGAGTAGCTCCAAAGGCACTTTCAAGAAAAAGGATTTTACTGCAGATTCTGTCTTGCCTCATGGAGTGTACACCACTTGCTTCCCAAAGAGCACGTATCATTCTCACTAATATACGAAAGCTTGATACATTGTACTTCAATAACTTCACAGTTCCTCACTGAAGAACAGATAAAGATGCATATAAAAACTTACATATAAACCAAGATTACAGAATTTAATAGGTAGCTTTCTCTTCTAATATGCTTGCTCTTGCTGGCATTCTTATTGCCTGGCAACAATTGTTCCAAAACTCACAACTAATGCGCATGTCCATTACTGAGATTCAAAGTGAAACTCAAATAATAACATGGCTGCCATTAGTACTTGTACATTCTAATTATGTGGAATAGGAACACTATTATAAATAAGCATATAATAATATACATATATCATTTCTATGCAATTCCATAAGGATTACAATACTACCTTAAGCAAGACGACTACTTAAATACATTTAAGTCTTTGCATAGACACTGCTTAACCAAATGGTAGTTGCAGTAATACTAATGTATACAACTGCATTAATAAATGTGAACAAATACATATATATTTTTAGATAATGCTATCATATATAATGAAACTTAAGCCTTATTTATGATATTTACACCCAGTGTAAATAACATAAAAAACAAACATAATAAAATCGCAATTATGTGAGATTTTTAGTGACTAGAGATTTGTCTTTTATTAGTGATTGAATTAGGTTTCACTGGCCTGACAACTCTGATTCAAACTGTTGATTCTCATCAGAGACTGAGCTAAAATTGTGAGAGGACAAAAACTCTTTTTCAATCATCGCAATCCCATGTCAGTATTTTTATATATAGACCTACTGAGAGTTCATAAGCTCTCAGGAAAATTTGAACTTTGAAATAAAAAAATAAAAAAAGCAATGGATGTACATGTTCTTTTATATAATAATTACTGAAATTTTTTTTAACAGATACTGCTTTCAAAGACATTATTTCTTAATTATCTGCATCATATCATATCTTCAAATTGTCATCCAACTTTGTGTTTTGAATATCTATCATGTCTAACTTTGTTGCTCCATTTTCTTTCTTCTGTGGCAAAAAGAGCAATATGTATCAAAAATTATAAGTTACAATAATTCTGCTCTCAATAAATGAAACTTAATAAAATTTGGCACAACACACAAGAACATGGGCACATATTCAGTTTTAGTTTTAATTGGCACATTTTATTGGCAAAATGATTTAAACTGACAGATAATTCCACACTGGCTAAATCGAATTTAATGAAATTTCTTAGTTAGGGCCACTAATGGATCAATGAAATACAATATACAGGCTCACTAAGACCTTTTGTAAGTTCTGGCAAAACCAGTGAGTATTTCTCCTAAAAAAAAAAGATACTTTCCTAGTTGAAGTAAATGCAAAACTAGACTTACTAGGTGGTAGATGATCTTCATTGCTTGTGAACCTTAATTTCCTGGACAATTCAGTCAAACAGTGAGATCATATTCCTTGGTAACTTTAAACTCAAACTGATTCCTTTTTTTAATTCCACTTTAACTCCAATTAAAAGGTGGTTGGCTTCTATCGTAGTTGATTGCTCCTAAGATACATGATGAGAGATATGTTCAGAAAATTGTCACCTTTCTCCCCATGTAGAAGGATAGTTAGTTTTCTCTCCAGATGACTACATTCTATCTTAAAATTTCTCTGCCAGTGAGGAATATCTCAATGGTCTGAGCTATCACATTTCCTCTTTCTCCAATATATGGCCTTCTCTCACTGACTTCAAATGCTATTCATAGTTCTGCCAAATGATAGCAAGCTATATATTCTTCCTCTTCATTTGACAAATCTTATAGTGCATGTAATGAACAGATGTCCAACATATCAAGGCAAAATGAAGACGACTGTCATCTGTTATGTGACAATAGGAGATCAAATCTGCATCCAGTGATGGTGACATACTAAACTAAATGGATGTTTCTGTGAGGTAAAGATATATATATGTCGCAGGGAAATGATGAAAATAGGGATTTGATCAAATCCCTAAGGGATATGATCAATTTACGGGAGATGTTAAAATAACAACTCTGTGGGGCGATTTCCCTGAAGAAAGTAAGTGATTTGATCAAATCCCATAACTGTTTTAGTGAAAAGATGAAATAATTATTAAATGTAGAATAGTTAATACAACAATAGTCATTGAAACACAAATTATTTATTCGAAACTAATTAACAAAAGAAATAGGTACTTAAGCTGATATTTTTAAAAACAAAAAGGATATTTTTAGTGAAATTTTAAACATTTTTCGTGAATGTAATTAATAAATAATAATGTTTATTCATTTTTATTAAAACACATTGCTGATTTGTGGCATCTCGAGTTACAAAGTGCGTTACTTTTTTTACAGGCACATCTTTTTGTTTTACATTGTAATTTGGATTGCTCACAGGAACGCTTCTTAAATCCTTGACCTCCAAATACGGATAATTTTCCTGCAATCTCACGCAGACTTAGGTTAATCTGTGGAACTGTTTCGGTAAATGTTGTAGTAGCTATTTGAAGAGCGTTTCTAGGTAGCCAATCTTTTATAATTCCAACTGAGGTACCAATTTGGTATAAATTATTTTTTATATCTAATACGATCCCCATGATGTTATTTCCATCTAATGAGCCTGTATCTACCTTAGGTACATACACTAAAACTGTGGAATTCACTAACACGTCTTTAAATTTCTTCAAAGAAACTCCTTTCATTTTTTCAGCTGATCTTTTCAGGTGTTTTGCAGCATTTTCCCTTTGATCTTTAATGCTCTCTTCTTTTTGGCATAAATAGCATAGAATTTTCGATCCATATCCTTCTTCTCTTACTGTATTCCCACATATTGAGTGCACCGGATTTTTACAAATGTCACATGAATGGGCTCCAGTAGATTCCATTCTACAAACAACACAACATGCTTTACTGTCGCTGACAGCTGCTTCCCCTTCTGATGCAAGTAACACTACAGATGTTTTAACTGTTGAAGCAGGAGTTGAAGTAGAGTTGTTAACTGGTTCGAGTTGTCTTATTGTTGATAAAGAAATTGATTCAATTTCTGGTAGATCCTCTAAATTTATAGCCTTTTTGGTGAGTAAATCAGCTGCCGGTAGATCGTGTGACACTGAAGTGTTATTGTTGGTTGATTTAACTATTAATAGATCATTTGAAGTTGAAGCATTGTAATCAATTAATTCAGATGCTGGTGGATCTTTTGAAGTTGAAGTGTTGTTGTTGTTGTTCTCTAAGGAAGCTGCTGGTAAGTCTTCTGGTGTTAAAATAATGTCATGGTCCCTGCCGAATAAGAAGTAGATCCAAGACCTCTTCAGTAATAAGTTTTTCAAGCAACTCTTTCGAAATATGACTAGATTGGAGTCTTGATTTTGGTTCTGTTCCAAATAAAGCTTTGTAAGGTGATCGTTTAATGGTTCGATGAAAAGAGGAATTCTTTTGAAATTGAACAAAGTAACAACCTATAGCCCAATTTTTTGTGTCATTGTCAATTAGCCAAGCACGTAACATAGCTTCAACATCTTGATTTGATTGCTCAACAGATCCTTGACTAGCTGGATGTCTAGGCCTACCATTTACAATTTTGCACGTTGGCCACAGGCTTGTTAATTCTTGTATGACAGCAGCCGTAAACTCATGGCCGTTGTCGCTTTGTAGTATATGAGGACAACCTACTTCCAAAAATATTTTTAATAGCTCCATTGCTACTTCAGCAGCTCTTTTTGTAGTCAACGGTCGAAGAAAAGTGAATTTCGTCGTGTGGTCCTGGTAGTTTAATAGCCATTTGTAATTTCTATCTGGTGTCGACTGTAAGTCAACTAAATCGACTTGGCCACGATGATTGAAGTCGCTAGATACAATTGGGCAAACAATGATTCCTTTGTTTGGAAATTTTTTTTTAGACTGACATACCGTGCACATCTTTAAAAACTCCAGTACAACTGAAGTAGGTATTTCGATTTCAAACTATACAGCATTTTATCTCTTCCTCTGTGGCCAGTTGACTGATGGGTTTCCCGAAGTATGTGGTAAAAATTTTCCGTTGGTACTATTTTCACAATTGGATCGAATTCAGACTTTCTCTTCAAAATCAAAGATTTTTTAGTACCTACTTCCATAACATCGTATTTTTTTTCCATAATAGTACTGTTTATGTGTCCGTTGCAGTTTAAGTAGTGGTGCTAATTTAAATTGTTCAATAATTGTGACAGCTTCTTCTATCCTTTCGCGAGTCCACAAAGGTTTTTCTTTTTCATGCCGCCTGTTCAAAAACGTCCTGACAGTTTCATTGAACTGTTCTTCAGATACAAATTCGGTCGGAGTTTGATTTTTTTCTATATCTGAACTCATTTTTCTATGGTAGGTACTTGATAAAACTCGAAATATAGAAAACAATAATAAAAATGCACACAACCTTCCTCGCGTAATGTTTGGCTGGCACGGACGCCAGAGGGGAGCTTGTATCCACGAAAAATGTTTAAAATTTCACAAAAATATCCTTTTTGTTTTTAAAAATATCAGCTTAAATGACTATTTGTTGTATTAACTATTCTACATTTAATAATGCATGGTTTACTAAATAAATACTTTTAATATCTAAACAATATTATTTCATCTTTAATAAATACTTTTAATATCTAAACAATATTATTTCATCTTTTCACTAAAACAGTTAAGGGATTTGATCAAATCACTAAAACAGCTAAGGGATTTGATCAAATCACTTACTTTCTTCAGGGAAATCACCCCACAGAGTTGTTATTTTAACATCTTCCGTAAATTGATCATATCCCTTAGGGATTTGATCAAATCCCCATTTTCATCATTTCCCTGCGACATATATATATGGAACTACATATGAGCAACAGCTTTGAGTGAAAAGTTTGAGATCCATGTTGCATGGAGTCTGGTTAAGACAGTTTTACAAACAAAATGAAAAATAAGAAAGAAGAATTGAAAGTGCATTTTTCTGTATTATCACTTCTTGGTGGTAGATATGATTTCATTTAATGAATTCTTTTCTATCACTGCATGTAAAAAATTAACCTAAAATAAAGCTAAAAAATCAATATGATAACCCAGAAACTGGTACTGGGGCGTTTAAGCTAGAAATGAACTAACCTAGAAATATGTTAGTTCATTATATTATGTTGCCATTATTTCTACTCAAAAAATAGATATTGAAAGACTAAATATTAAGCTATTTAAAAGATGGCATTGGATAAAACAAATTAATAATTTACCTCTTCCGGAGACATATCAATGACTCTTTCTTTTGGCTGAAATAATTAGAAAGAAGAAATAATTAGAAATAACAGTAAATAAAATTACAAAGACTGAATAATGAAAATATATTCCTGCTCTCTCTTACAGTGAGTAAAAGAGATTAATAAGAGTAAAATTATTAAAATACAATACAGAAGAAACTTCTAAGAAAAGGTTAGTATTCAGAAGCAGCAGTATTCAAACATCATCAATGTGTATAGGATATGATAATTTCTGTCTTCTAAGGTACTTTTTACTGTATCAATCCACCTACATCTTGGTCTTCCTCTAAGTCTTTTTCCTGCCAACCTGGCAGAAAACACTTGATTTGCTATCTTTTCTCCCCCATTCTGCTTAAGTGACCATACCACTTGAGATTAGCTCTGCTAATGCATTCCTGGATGCTGACAACATCGAGTTCTTTCCTAATATCCTCGTTTTTTTTATATGATATTGCCATTTATGCCCCCCAATCTTTCCCAGGACTCTCATATCTATGATCTCTAGTCTTTGGTCCAGTATTTTACTTCTAACCCAGCTCTCAGATCCATAAGTTAAAATTGGTTTGAACACTGTCTTGTATACAGCTAATTTAGTCTTCTGACTAATTTCTCTCTTATTCCATATGAATTTATTCAGTTGACTTCCTACCATACCAGCTTTGTTGATTCTGTTGTCTATTTCCATATTTAATTTACAATCTTCAATAAAAATCGTGCCTAAGTAGCTGAAATGATTTACTTGTTCCACGGGTTCTCTGTTCACAACACAGTTGACATTTTCAATGATGCTACCTATTTTCATTGTTTTTGTCTTTTTATTGCTGACCTTCATACCATATCTATTACAACAGTTATTCAATTTAGTCAGGGAATCTTGCAAACTTGTAGCGGATTTCTTTAGAAGTATAACATTGTCTGCATAAAGCAAACAGCTGACATTAACATCTCCAATTCTGATATCATGTTTAATACCACTTTCCTTCATAATGTGATCCATATAGATAATGAATAACAGAGGGGATAATGTACATCCTTGTCTCACACCAGATTTAACATTAAACCATCTTCCTGTACTTCCTTCAATTCTAACTGCTGGCTTACAACTCAAATAAAGACTAAGTATTGCTTGATATAATGTCCCATTGACACCATATGACTGAAGCGTATTGAATAGCTTCTCTCTTGGCACCTTGTCATATGCCTTTTCAAGATCGACAAAACTTAAATACGGATCCTTGTTATATTCCCATGTGTTCTAAATTATTTGTCGTAAAGTGAAGATCTGATCCTTACAGCGTCTATTTGGCCTGAATCCAGCTTGTTCTTCACCAAACTTTTCTTCCACAATTCTTCTCAACCGTTTCTCAAGTATACTTGCATAAATCTAGCCAGGAACACTCAGCAGGGAAATATCTCTGTAATTCTCACATCAGTTTTATTTCCCTTTTTGTATATAGGTACTATTAGAGCTCTACTCCAATCATTAGGAATCTGTCCTTCTGTCCAGGCCTTCTGTACTATGCAGTGCAACCACTGCAAGACTATTATACCATCATACTTCAGCATTTCTTGTCGAATATCATCTACTCTTGCTGCCTTTCCACGTTTCAAGCCTTTGATGGCTTTTTTTTTTTACTACAAGTATGGATATGAATTCCTGACTGTATGCCTGTTGAGTGTTTTTTACCACTGTGTAATCACTGCTTGTTTCATTTAGAAATTTTTCGAAGTAATTACTCAATACTTCAAGGATATCTTTTTTTCCCATTTTCATGTCACCTTTATGATCTCTAACTTCCTTTGCAGCACTCTTTCCTCAATTTCTAAGCTTCTTCAACAACCTCCAGAATATCTTACCAGTTCTTGATATTTAATTTCTATGTTCTTGCCAAAGTCCTCCCATGACTTTTGTTTAGCTAGTTTTACACAGTGTTTAGCTTTCTTGCATTTGTCTCTATATTCTCTAAGAGCATAAGCTGACTTATATGCCAGGTCCACCATGTAGTTCTAATTGTTTTTAAACTTACATACAACCTCACCACATGCCTCTCTGGCTGAATCAATCAAGGTTTTCTTCAAGGCTTGCCACTAAATCCCCAAGGTTTGGTTCCTGTTCTCAAACTCTTTCATTTTTTCTTTAATAATCTTTGCATCCGAGAGCTGCTCAACTTTTATTCGCTTTGAAACTTTCTTACATGTTATTCTTTTCAATATGAAATTCAATTTTATCCTGCTCAAGCTAAATAGTGATCACTTCCAATTTCAAATCCTCTGTACACTCTGATGTCCTGCACCAGGGAGAAAACATCATTATCAACAATAACACAGTCAAGGAGACTTTTCTTATTCCTTGCCTCTTCTCTCCATGTGAATTTTTGCACATTTTTATGTTGGAATGTGGTGTTAGTAATAACTAGTCCATGTCCTGAGCAGAAATTCAACAGGTATTTGCCATTATTATTAGCTTTGCTCTTTTCTCCTAATTTTCCCAAAATATTTTGGTATGTCTGACAATCATTTCCTACTCTTCTATTCAGATCCCCAACAAGGACCAACTTTTCCTTTTCATTGTGTCAGTAGATTTCTCTAGAGCCTCAAAAAATTCTTCCACTTCTACCTTAGTAGAGTCTTCTGTGGGACCATAGGCACAAATAAGTCTCATCCAATTCCCTATTCTGATATTTGCCCACATCACTCTATTTGAGACTGCCTGCAATTCAAGAAGATTAGCCTCGTATTTAGTGTTGAATACTATGGCTACTCCTTCTTTTCCTTGATTGTCATTGCCTGAATATAACATTTTGTATTTATTGCTCAGAAAGATCACACCAGTTTTTGTCTTTTTTGTTTCAGTCACCCCTATTATTGTGTCGATCTGGTACTTATCTAATTCCTCAGCTAGCTCAATTTCTTTGCCATTCAGGCTTCTGTTGTCTTCAGGCTTATGTTGATAGTACCGATCTTTAACTCTGGTGATGTTGAGTTGGAGTGTGTTTTCAGATTTGTTCCAATAGCTGACTTTTCGCTGTTTGCTCAGAAAGGTGCTGTTTAACCGGGCGATGCCCCAGCCGGCATGAAATTTTGTCATGTTGTACCATCATTTTGTATATTGGTTTAATCCAATAAGAATACAATTTGGTCGGCTAAATCCCAAATTGCCAGCACATCCTCATTCATTCAGTATCCAGGTAGATACCTAACAGAGTGCACCATGAGAAGGTGAAGATTGGACATTAGGTCAGAAGCCCTGGTTCTCTGTATTCCTTTAAAGGCTATGTGGAGGTCTCCTCTCAGTTATGCAGCTTTGACCCTTAAGCACCCCAACATACATCATATTCTTGATGTATGGAGCAATTATTTTGAGAGATGGCTAAATGAAAGAAGCAGTGTCAGCATGATCGTAAAAAACTCCCAACAGGAATACAGTCATGAATACATATTCATACTTGAAGTAGAAAAAAGTCATCAAAAACCTGAAATGTGAAAAGGCAGCTGGAGTAGATGAAATCTGGCCATAGAGTCAAATTCCAGATGATTGGAATAGAGCTCTCATAGTATCTATCTATAAAAAGGGAAACAGAACTAAATGTAAGAATTTCAGAAGTATTTCCCCCATTAAGTGCTCCTGGTAAGATTTATGCATGTATTCTTGAGAAAGAAACAGCCTCTGTAGCTCAGTCGGTATAGACGAAGCTCTTTGGTCATAAAGACCTAGGTTTGATTTCTGTCCATGATGTGAGGCAGCTTTATCTGGTCTCTTTCAACGAAAGGTGAGTTAGCTGTCTCATAAGGAGGTCGAGGGTTTTCTCCATCCGGAAACTCTAGTTTTTAGTCCCTCAGAACAAGGAAACTGGTTCCATGAACATACATTGATTACAGCAATGAATACTTATTATTATTACATCACACCTCCAGGGAGTCCAACGACTCATCAAGGGAGGGCATTTACTCTACAACTCTTCGTCTCACTACTCCACCCACCTTCATCATCTAACACCAACGGCATCTACCGCCGACTACCACCACTAGTACTTTCACAGACAATCACAAACATCCATGCCCATGGCGGGATTCGAACCCACCAACCTTTTGGCTGGAAAGCAGATACGCTAACCACTCGGCTAACTAGGCTTTATGTTCCAGTCATAGGTCTGATTCATCAGCTATATGCCAGTACCAAGCCCAGATAAAGAGGGGGGGGGGGGAGAACAATGTGAACTACCCTATAAAAATCTCACCAGAAACTTTGTGGCAAGACACTTGCCTACAAAGTTACCAAGAGTCGGATATGATTGAAGGGTTAAATCATCACTTGAGAAACAGCTAAGAAAAACTGGAAGGGTGATTCACTTTCAGCTCTTGTATTAACAGATATAACAGAAAGTGGAGGAATGATGGCAGCCAATTCACTGAAGCAGTTACCATGGTCACTGAAGCTCCCATCCCAGCCAATTTACAGAATTTCTAGAAACTAACAGTTTGGTTCGCTATATAGATGATGTGTTTGCTGTTTGTCCTCATGGTCCAGGTGAAGAACAAACTGGATTCAGGCCAATAGAAGTTGTCAGGATTAGATTTTCACTTTAAGACAAATAGTTGTGAAATCATGGGAATATAACAAAGATTTGTATTTAAGTTTTGTCGATCTGAAAAAGGCATATGACAATGTGGAAAGAAAGCTGTTCTAAATGCTACAGTTATATGATGTAAATGGGACATTATATCAAGCAGTACATAGTCTCTATTTAAGCTGTAAGTCAGCCATTAGAATTGGAGGAGGTACAAGATGATGGTTTGAGGTAAAATCAGGTGTACTACAAGGGTGCACATTATCTCCACTGTTATTCATTATCTACATGGATCACATTATGAAGGAAAGTGGTATTAAATCTGATATCAAAATTGGCGATGTTAATCTCAGCTCTTTACTTTATGTAGATGATGTCATACTTCTGAATAAATCATTTTACTAACTATTATAATAACGGAATTAACTCAGGTAAATTATTCTTTATTTGTAGAATTTTCACCTGAGTATCACAGGCATCATCAGTACAGGTATAAGGTTAATTAAACAATAACTGTTATATTCATAAAGCGCCACCTAAGTAGCTAAGGTTAAATTTCCTAAATTTATTTAATTATTTTTTTTAAATTATATATATGTGTATACAATTTTATGTTAGGAAAGATTTGCTGCTTTATAAAGTACTATCTCCCACAAGGGGGGAAGATGTAGACCATCGGATCTGTTTAGGTTAGGGGAGTGAAGTAATGTTTCACATGTTTCTTTGTATAGCCATTCCATTAGGAACCAACTTTTGTGAATGACTTTTGTCTTGTTCCACTTAACTCTATGTCTGGTGTTGATGGCATGATCATGTTTCAGACAAACAGGAAGATCTGCTCAGGTCCGTTTAGAAGAACACCAGTCGTATATCCAGTACCTTGAAACCGAACAGTCTGGAATTGCAGAACATGCCATCAACACCAGACACAGAGTTAAGTGGAACAAGACAAAAGTCATTCACAAAAGTCTGTTCCTAATGGAATGGCTATACAAAGAAACATGTGAACCATTACTTCACTCCCCCCTAACCTAAACAGATCCATTGGTCTACTTCTTTTCCTCTTGTGGGAGATAGTACTTTATAAAACAGAAAATCTTTCCTAACATATAATTGTATACACACATACAGGGTGTTCGGGATAAATTTGACATATTTATAGTTAATTATATTTTTCCGTAAGTTACATGTATTAACACACACTTCTCTTCATTTAAAAGTTTGGACCCTTCTTCATTCATATACAAGATGTCAGAAAGGATGGATAGCTGGAACCCACCTGAATCATGGAAGAGAATAACTTGTATCATGATGATTCGTGCCCGCCATCAAAATAAGGATATTACGACTGCTGCCCAATGCTCCCTGAATACAGTAAAAACAATCAGGCATGAACTAGAGACTTGCAATGGTGACTACGAGGATGTAGCAAGAAGAAAGATCCCTAGCAGACGATCTGATTGCGTTCGTACAGCAGAATTCCTCGCAAATCTGCAGGAACAGGTGTTGAAGAACCCTGGCATTGGAATTCGGGCTTTGTTCGTGGAGTTGCTAACTGTAGTCAAGCCCTGGATAACAATGGTAGGCCGTATGTATGGCAGCAGGATTCGGCCCCTTGCCACACCTCTGGGAAAAGTCAAAAATGGTTGTCTGAAAATTTCTACGACTTCACCAGTCCAAATGTTTGGCCTCCAAACTCCCCAGACCTTAACCCCATGGATTATTTTGTATGGGGCGCAGTTGAAAAAGACACCAATCGCACTTCCAGTAATACAAAAGCCCAGTTAATGGATAAAATTAAAACAGTTTTTGCGGCCCTTCCCAGGGAGACTGTAGCATCAGCTTGTTCGAGGTTCCGAAGCAGAATTGAAGCTGTGATCGATGCTAATGGTGGTTATTTTGAGTAAATCTTGTTGATAGTATTGTAATTAACTCTGCCTGTAATGTTTTTTTGTCAATTCATTAAATTTAATAGATACAAAGAAGATTTTCTTTTTCCTTATGAAACTGTCAAATTTATCCCGAACACCCTGTATATATATATATATATATATATATATATATATATATATATATATAATTTGAAAGAAAAAATTAAATTTAAATAATTTAAATAATTAAAAAAAAAATAATAATAAAATAAATTTAGGAAATTTAACTTTAGCTACTTAGGCAGCGAATATAACAATTCATAAATATAATTTGTGAATATAATAGTTACTGTCTGTTTAATTAGCCTTATACTTGTACTGATGAAGCCTGTGGTACTCAGGTAAAAATTCTACGAATAAAGAATAATTTACGTGAGTTAATTCCGTTATTATAATAGTTAGTAATATGTCTACTCACGGTATTTCCTTACTGAAACTTCTGAATAAATCCAGTACAAGTCTGCAAGATTCCCTGACTAAATTCAATAACTATTGTAATAAATTTGGTATAAAAATCAGCAATAAATGTACCCAAATGTACGTTAAATATCCAGACATCAGGGCTTCCCAATCTTAGACAAAGACAATGAAAATGGGCAGAAACATTGAAACCTCAACTGCATCCTGAATGGTGAACCTATAGAACAAGTAAAACATTTCAGCTATTTAGGCACAATATTTAGTGAAGATAGTAAATTAAATATGAAAATAGACATCAGAAGTAGTAGAGCTAGTATAGTGGGAAGTCAGCTGAATAAATTAGCCGTATACAAGAGAGTGTGCAAACCAATTTTAACTTATGGATCTGAGAGATGGGTAAGAAATAAAAAATTTCATCAAAGATTGGAGACCTCTGATATGAGAGTTCTAAGAAAGATTAGGGGAGTGAACAGATGGCATCAATAGCGGTATCGCATTAAAAATGAGGAACTTGCCATTTTCCCTCTGAATGTGGCACAACTGTTTTGCTAATCTTTCCTCTCCCATTCTGGTTAAGTGACCATACCACCTGAACAGAATGGGAGAAGAAAGATTAGCAAAACAAGTATGCCATGTTGGGAGGAAAAAGACCATACCACCTGAGCAGAATGAGAGAGGAAAGACTAGCAAAACAAGTATGCCATGTTGGGAGGAAAAAGACCCAGAGGAAGATCAAGATGTAAATGGATTGATACAGTAAAAAGCACATTAAAAGACAGAAATATAAGAAATATAAGATATCTCATAATATTGGAATCTTCACAGACAGCAGATTAATTTTGAGGAAAATTGTTGATTGGAAATTAATAATGGCATAACTTTTTCGTGTAGAATAATTATCCTATACTCCCCCCCCCACCACCTCCTGCCTGAAGGCACATTCCAAGAATCTGAATGATAAGAATTCTTGTGTTTACCAATCATGAGAACACATGTTAATTTCTTCGTGAAACAGAATTAAGGAAGAACATTACTTATTCTTCTGAAATTGAAATGATCAAAACTTGTTTAATCTTAACTAGTTCTCTGCAAATTCTACTAACAACTCTCCAACAATTTTTAAATTAAGATATTGAGCATCCCTCTTAGACAATCAAAAAAATATGAAACCAACAGCCTTTTCTTCTGACTTTCATAACTTCTCTCAATTTCTTCCTTTTTATCATCATCATCATGTAGCTTCCTCAATGTGAGGGTGCAACAGCACTATGTCCTTACAGTCCTCTCTGTTGGTAGCTCTTCTTTTTGTTTCAGTAAAGTCACATGATCCTGTCCATGATCTTATATCATCAAACCATGTCCTTTTTTACCTCTTGATCCTCTTCCCATAATTTTTCCTTCTAAAGCTGTTAGTGTCCTCTGTCCTGCTAGTCTCATCTTTCTCTAGATCATTTCCTGCAATAAAGATTTCTATGTTTCATTCTCTATACTACTCTGCATTTGTCACGTGCTCTGTCTATGAGATTTTCAGGGCTCACATTTCATCAGTATTTCAAAGTCCTCTATCTGTTGTTTTATTGTCTTCTTGAATACCCAAGTCTCACTTCCATATGTGAAAACATATGTGAATTTAAAAAAAGGAACATTAGTTCCTTTTTAAAAGGAACCGATTGGAGGGTGCAAGCGTGGCATCAATAGCATAAGACCATGACCCTGTTGTGCCAGGTCAGCTCTGTGATGGTTTGGGGAGCTTCTCATATGACACATTAGGTCCTGTAGCATGTCCTTAAATGAGGAGAGGTCCTTAAATGCTGTGAGCTACTAGAATGTGCTGTCTAATCATCTATGCACTTTCATGGCCTTCAGTCAATGGTCTGTTTCAGAAGGAAAAATTGCTGCCCCACCGGGCTGCAACCACCCAGGCATGGCCGGAAGAACACTCATCTGAGTTTGAGACCATCCGGTGCCCCCCCCCCCCCCAAGGTCCTTGGATTTAAATCCAAATGAATCTCTCTAGGATGCTGTAGAGTGAGACATCAGATCCATGTACCCAAGACTGGTGTCTAAGGCACAGCTGTGGATAATGCTGCAACAGGCATGGCTGGAATTACCTCTGGCATCTGGTGGAGCCAATGCCTCAGAGAGTATACAGGCTATTATTCACACTAGAGGAGGACTGACACACTATTAGGTAGGTATCTCTGATGTTTTGTCCATTGAGTATATCTCTGATGTTTTGTCCATTGAGTATATATATATATATATATATATACACACACACATATACACACCATTGTTAATAGTTGAATATCCTCATTATCATATGTTTCTCTTTCACAGATGATCCACTCACAAGCATTGCACTTCCAGTTTGTTTTTTAAACTGTGAAACAATAGTAGTAAGTTAACATTATGTGGTTTATCAATGAAGTGTTTTTTTAAAAAAAGAAAACTTGGAAAATAAGTAATCTTTTTTGTCTCATCAAACAAACACATTTAAACATCAACATGTCAAACTACATCAAATGTAAAGTGCATTCAAAAGTTAATGTAAATCTAAAATTATAATCTGTTTTTAATTAACAATTTTTCAATTAAGTCTTTACATTAATTCAGTTCAAAACAATGTTATTTATAAATGCAATTATTTGATAAAACAGCTAATCAATTGCTTTTTTCTCTCCGCACAGTATACCATCAATGGAAAAGGCTAAAATTTATGCAGATTTAATTAAATAACATAATACAACGCATCTACAACAGATGCTAACTATGGAAAGTACCAAATAAAATAAAATTATCTGGCAGAAGTTTAACATTATAAAATAAATTTAATATGATAGTTTTAAGTAGGTTCATATTTATTATTATTATAAATAATAAAATCTGTTGAATATTTTTAAATGAGAAAAATTATATGTACTACATAACTACGTATCCGCAGGTAACAAAAACCTAAATCTTTCCTTGAAAATCGATATTATGACATCTGAAGAAATTTTATCTTTTCCTCATGAATAATATTCAAGGGAGAAAGGCAAAATCTCTCCAAAACATCGGCTTACCTGATCATCACAAAAGGCACGATTACAATACTACTCAACTATTTCTTGTTTCTCTGTTCATTTAATAAATGTTTGTACATATCGATTGTTTTGGAAAGATTTTGCCTTTCTCCCTCGAATATTATTCAGCCTTTAAACACATTTTGCACTGTGACTTCTCAGGAGAATCAACTATGCAATGGTCTAATGATTATGAAAGCATTATGGATGCTTTAGCCTCTATCTTAGTGTTCATAGAGTGGGATAACAGACAGGATGACTAACCCTTTGAAGGATAATTTGCTGGTATTTCTTTGATTTATCAAATCATTTCTCTACTAATGTAACACTGTTTTCATCTTTTCCAAGCCAATGGATAATTTACAAGTTTCAATTAATTTTCAACATCGTGCCAACATGTGACTAACATAGCTAATGATTTGACCTGAAAGTTTTTATTGGCTTTGAAATGCAATTTATGATTTATGCCAATTTAGCTTCTTACATTGATAACTTATTTCTGTTTGCATTCTTGAGTATCACAGGCATGTCTAAATACTTTAGAGAATATAGTAAGCAAGGTATTCACAGACCAATTTGAATACTACAACTTTCCAGATATAATGAAATCCAACTTAATGCACACATTGTTAATACATGCTGCAATCACAAGACAAATTATAGAATTTCAACAAACATAACTGCTACAGGAATAACAGACATTCCACACATGCAGACATACACACACTTACCAGCTGCACTCTCTTTGGGATGTTTGGAGTAGGAGGACCACTGTTTGACTGTTAGTAAGAAGAAAACACAAATTAGGAGGAGTTATGAAATGTGGTAACTCATACATTAAATTACTACTTTCATGTGTTATTAATAATTTAAAACTGAAATATTTCAAACAAGCATACATGAATCAATTTATGTCATCATATAGCACCTAGTCAAAGTATACTGGCATAATTTTTTTTTGTTAAATATTTCTTATATTTTCAAATACTAAATCCATAATTCAAAGATAATGGTGATAAATATAGCAAACACTTCAATATACATCCAACTTACACTTCCCCCTTTTTTTAAATTTTTTTGGTAGGTGAGAGAGAGGGGGGGGGGGCAATGCTATCCATAGGTGGTATGAAACAGAGGTTATATGAGGATCAAGAATATTGGATTTGACTGTTTCATCACAGGAAGTTATTGAGAATGAGATGATGAATCTGCCTTCAGTGGTAAGAGAGACCCCGATTTGATCACTTGGGTGGTAGTTACCCCATGATCAAATGAAGCTTTCTGTGAGAAAAGAAGGCAAACTACAAAGCATGATTATGGAACTAGTGGTGGATGATACAGAGCAACTGCATAGAATGAGGACTTCCAACATCTGGAAAGTCACTAGTTCCAATGACTTTCAGTGATGTTTCTACTGTTTTCTTTTTTGTGTCAGTAACAATCCCCAAAACATCTGTTTTGAAGCTGTTGCTATATATATTTTTTTAATATTTAATTATTATTATTATTATTACATGACACCGCAGGGAGTCCGGAGACTCATCGAGGGAAGGTACCTACTCCACGACTCTCCATCTCTACCACTCAATCCACCAACTATAACGAACTCAACTACTTTCATCATTTACAACAATGCCATCTACCATTGACCACCACTAGTATTTTCGAGAATCACAATCATCCATGCCCACGGCGGGATTCGAACCTGCAGCCTTTTGGATCGAGAGCAGATAAGCTAACCACTTGGTCAACCAGGCCAGCGATTTAACTTTTATTTTGTTTTAATATGGTATATAGTGGAGAGAACTATGAGTAGCAGAGCAGATTGCTATGGTTTTAGAGGTAGATTGAACAGACTTAGTGGGCAAGAGTGGTGCTACTAATTGGTCTAGCATGGGGGGGGTGAACAAGGACCTAAAATTTAGGAGCCATACTGCTAGAATTATGAGGATGTCACAATCGATTATGGCAGGGATAAAAAGGACAGTGATATGTAGAAAAGGCTATGGATCAATTTTATAAGCACTTGATCAGATTGCACAGATTTGGACCTAGTTTTGAGATTGAGATATAGTAGAAATCATCTGTTAGCATATGATTAATGTGATGTCAAGTTTCTGGAATGACAGCTAAGAGGAGAGAATACCATTTGCAGAGCAAGGGTGATATTACATTATCTGGTAAGAGGGTTGTGTTTTGATTATTATTCAACAGCAACTGAAAGAAATCATTTTATAACAATCAGAACTATCCAGAAGAATATTAATACATGAGGACTTTAGCAGTTTATTGTAGTTGTATTTATATATATATATATATATATATATATATATATATATATATATAATTTTTTTTATTTTTTTTATTTATTTTTTTTTTATCACTAGAGGTCAGGCTAGGAAAAAAGATTTATTAACTACGTAGATTTAGTTTACTGGTACAGGGCATGAGCATGCAGTTTGGTTCCTTATACAGTTGTATTCTTCCGATGATGACCTCGATATAGGGGTCGAAACGTCAAATTTTATTTTATTAGTAATTAATAAAATAATCTGTTCAACACGTGTATTTTTGTGTCCCTAAATTTACAAATATAAGTGCTGATCACCGTGTAACCTTAAAAGAAAGAATATGGAAGAGATATTTTGCATAATGGAAGCAGACAGGGATTGAACAAGAGGTCACCCACAGAAGCTCCATAAGGAGGGTGTGAGTGAGCAGAGAAGTGAGAAATAAAGGTTTTTTTTATTAATTAATTTTTTTTTTTTATGGACAGTGTTTTGGTGAATGTACTGTCTGAAAGATACAAGTGTGGAAATGGTAAATAAGTTTAAAGTGTAGTTCCATGAGCAGGTTTTTTTTTTTTTTTTTTTTTTTTTTTTTTTTACATGAATGCCACCCATGAAAGGATGTTAATTTAACATTATCTTCACATTACATTATCTAACCCTTAATCAGTCATGGGTGGGTTAAGAATTGGATAATTTGAGGGATCCTGCTGTAAAGAACAAATGTAGTGCTTTTTTTCAAGTGCTTCAGGTCTCCATTAAGCAAAATAGTGGCCTCTCAACTAGAATAACAAAACATTTCCATTCCCACATCAATTCTGCATCTCACAGATCAGTGTAAGTATGCTATTGAGTGAACAGCTATGCTACACTAGTACCTTAAGGTAGATCAAGGGTTAAATAAGCCAAGAGTGTGGGACCTGGATACCAAACTAGTCTTTCCTGATCTCTTGCAAAAGGAATCTCAGCTCACCTATCCCTTATCCTCACTAATATACAAATCACCAAACAGGATCAAATTGAACTGACACTTAACTTCAGCCTCTCTTGACAAACATATCACATCAATTATGTCCTCAACTTCTAAAAAAAAAAACACCTAGGCATTCTCTTCATTCAAGATGCTATTTTTCACCAGCCTGCCTGGCTAGTAACTCTATACAAATCCCAAATCCCCACATTGTTAGAACACTGCTCATGTGTTTTGGCTGGCACACCAAAAATCTCCCTAAAAATTCTCGATGCTATCCAGAGAAGAGCAATTCGTCTCATAGAGGATCCCTCTCTCACTTCAACCCCCCCCCCCCCATATCACAGATTCAATGTTTCAGCACTGTCTGTTCTACAGGTACTTCCATGGCCACTGCTCCAATGAACTGGCAATCATCATTCCTTCACTTTCTGTTGGACTTGTTAAAAACAAGCAGCAGCTACCCAGCAACCCTTTTCAGTATAAAACTGCAAATGTAAGAAACCTGCTTCTCTTCCTCTTTTATTCCATCTGCCTCTGTCCTCTGGAACAGGCTTTCTCATGAAGTATTACCAACATATATGACTGTGAAAAATGTCAATAAAAAAAATGTCCAAGAAAAATGTCAATAAACATCTAAGCACATCAATGCCACACATGGCACTGATGTGCTTAGATGTTATTTGATTTTTGTGCCGTAAAAACTGCTACTTAGGCATATATAACAGTTTTCATGACAATTGAACTTAACTGTCCCGATATACAGATGCTATTCAAGATAAATTTTTTTCACCATGTCTTGCTCTCATACTTCTTTTTTCTTTTCCTTTTTTTGACAGTTTCCATACAAAACAGGTTGTAAACAAATCTACAGCACATTAGTATGTGCACGAACTCAACATATGTTAAAGTAAACCAAGAACTCTGCTCTAGACACTCAACATAGCACTCTCCATCCCATATCAGATGAGGCTTCAAACTGAATGAAGAAACTTCTCACAACAAGATATTCATAAAAATCTGTGCCATGGTGGGATTCAAATTCCATGAGTTGAGATAATTCACATTCACATTTTTGGACTTTGCTGCAAACAGAGTAAGATTTAAGGGAGATGGATAATAGATTAGTGAAATAAACATATAAAAGCATACCTATAAGATCATATGATAACATTGTGTATAAGAGAAAAAACACTCCAGAAAAGTAAGATAACACCTGGTGTGTGTCAAGGATTTGTGTGTGTGTGAATCCTACTCTCTTCAAAGGTTATAATCTTACTGTACATTAGTGTTTTGGCTAACAGAAAGATAATTTGGAAACATTGCATAAAGAGATCAAAGATGAAATTTTTCAAGCCATTTCCAGCCTCCAATATGTAGGGTAGGGTGTCATTGGACAATGAAATCATCTACCACATAAAAATGTATAGTATCTACATCCCCTTAAGCATCATATGTTTAATGGAAAAAAAACATTTTTTTACCTTTTCGCTAGGATTTGCATCTTGTAAAGTTAAAGCTTTCCTGAAGATAGCTTCAAAAGCAGCCCTGAGCCTAGAATCTGCAAAAACATACAGTTCATTTCATTAATAATAAATTTGGCACAAATATCTAATTTTAATATGAAAAAAATTAAATGTGGTTTTGTACTATTACATTGAAAGAATCTCATTTTTTGTTCACCACATGCATCTAAACAACATTCCCTGTTTTTATTTTCTCATCTATTTTGCCATTTTCTTTCTTCTTTTGGTTTTCTTTATTTCCTTTTCATTTTTTTTCAGTGTGCTATGTGAAGCCATAACACACTGAAAGGGGAAGAGAGGGGAAGGGGACTCCTCCCCTTCCCCTCTCTTCCCTTCAGAATTAAGGAGGTAATAAGGTTTTCCAAATTCAGTTTTTCAGTTTTAAAATGATTTTTATGGATCAGGCATGTGTCCTATTTTCAGTAGCCAAGCTGTATGCATTTTTAAATGCATACAGATTATTACTGAAATCAGTATTATATTTACATATTTCATATGAATTAAATTTCATATGAGTTAAATTCATATTTAACTCATATTTAAAAAAAGAACTAAAATTTCTTAAATTTTATGTTCGATTACCATTTTCAAATATTATTTCAAATATAGAGGTAGACAGAATGAAATGTACAGTATCTGCATCCCCTTAAGCATCATATGCTTAATGAAAAAAAAACTTTTTTTACCTTTTCGCTTTGATTTGCATCTTGCAAAGTTGAATATGTCATTGTATATGAATGAATATGTCATTGTATATTCAGATAATATATTAAGATATCAAAAGTATATAGATAAAATATATAAGAGCAGTATTTTCTTAGTCCCCTTTTAAATGTGTATTGAAGGAAAGAAATAAAACATCCTGATTTTAAGATAGTCTTATTGATTGCAAGTTGGTCTTTGACATAATTACTTTTTGCCTACAAAAGAAATCTCTGAAACGAGTTGTCAACATAAGAAATTTTTGAATGAGACTCTTAACTCACCCACTACGATTCTCCATGTAAAAAATCTACTCTTCACTCCTCCACCATTCATCAGGCATTTACACAATTTCAGAAACAGGCACGTGTTCTTACTCTCTACTATGTATAATCCCTTCAGGAAAATCCATGCAGTAAAAACTCCTCACCAATTTAAATGTTTCACATCCTTCTTTTCTGCATATCCACTAAACTGCAATTTATATATCCTAAATCGCTGTCCATGACAAACATTTCTGATATTGCTTCATTTTACTCATCTTCAGACAATTTAGGGGTGCACATCACACTGAAAAACAGGAAATCAAATTTTAGCACAACCATCCATGTAGTCTAAAATATGCCATACTCATTGGTACAACCACCTCCTTATGCTACTTGTCAGTGATGTTTATCATAGCAGCAATATATCCACATGCTATGTGAATAAGTATTTTTTTAAAGAAGTGAAATTTGCTACAAAGAGATTCTTATCAACGTTATTAATGTTTTGTTTTAAAATAATTATAATCTAGTTTAAAAACAATCATAACAATGAAATTCTCTGAAATATATATAGTGTAGACAAGAAGACATGGTGGGAGTACATATTTTTATTGATACAGAAATCAACAAATATTCTGAATTGAAAAAGCACTCTGTCTTCCAGCATGAATAAAAAGAAATATTCAAACCAGAAAATAGAGGAAATAACATGCTAAATTTGCTTTGAATAGTTATCAGTTCAAGGCAAGTACTGCACACTAGAAAGGTGACATGTAGAAAGATAAATTAAACTGAAATAATAACTGCACAACAGATATGACCAAATAAGGATTAGAACTGTACAAGCTTTACAGATGGATAAAATATCATTATGATTTACATCAGGATGTCTAGGAGCTCTCCTGTAACAACAGTTCATACTTAAAATGATTTTTATGGATCAGGCATGTGTCCTCCCAAAGGATCCTGTGTTCAGTGTTGACTCCATACTGTGCAAACCCAGACTTGTGAGACTTCTGGTATGAGATTTAGTGTTTCTGTTCACTAATTTCTATTCATGCAAAGCCTGATAAACATTACGTAGAAACAGAAGAGATTATCCTTAGTGGTTGGTAGGTAGGAAGCTAAAAAAAAATCCACAAGGAAAGCTGTCCTTTGAGACCTACTATTAATTGCATAAATGCTTGTACAGTTGAGAAATTATTTTCTTGTTTCATGAGTGCACATAATGAACAGTAAAATCAGAAGTTCTATACATCATTTTATGAAAACTAAGGACATATCTATACAACTTGATGGTCAGTTTGATATTATACTATCAGGAGGTATCATAATATCAGTTTGATATTATGATACCTCCTGATACAGTGAAGATTTTCAACTGTGAGAAACTTAGATTGGTATACTCACATTATTTTAGCTGGAAGAACTCTATAAGCAGATTGAAGGAGCAGCTATGTGGGGGTGATCCTCTACACCCGTCAATTTGCCTAAAGTGAAAGCATTTCAAGAATACTTTCACCCCCCCCACCCCACTCAACTACTCAACCTTCTTTCTGAGTTTGATATGTTGATGTTTTTGCTGTATGGACACAACCAGAAAATGACTTTGATCCCTTTATCACAACAAATTTACAGTCTTTATCTGCAGATAATTTCACCATAAACATACAAAGATGCAGATAGTCTTCCTTTCCTAGATATGATGCTTGCCCAAATAGCATCTGGTACTTTGTCCTGCCGTATTGACTAAAAACATACCTTGATCCAACAAATACCACTGAAGATTTAGAACGTCGTTCATTTTGAAGACTGTCATTGTTAAAACTTTACTAAGTAGATTAAATGCTGTTTACTTCTCTACTTCAAATTTACAATAAGAATTTCTCACACACACACACACAGACACATGCAAATTAAATCTATTATGCAATTAAATGAGCATTAGTACCAAAAAATCCAGCAGACGATTGATTCATACTAGAATTCTGAGGAAGTATCGTCTTTTATTAACATCAACAAAATTTCTAGTTTCCAGTCAATCACTAAGGGTAAACTTGATCAGTCTCTATCTGGTGAATATCAGGCCATGTGAATGTCAGATTTATTATTTTGAACAAACATGCTACTCAGCAGAAAAAAAAATTTGTAAAAAGCAACACTATATCAATATTGGAAGTCTCACAAGTCTAGACTTGCATAGCATGGAGTCAACACCAAACAGAGGATCTTATGGAAGAGCATGTACCTTGTCCACAGAAGTAATTTTAAGCACAAAATGTTGTTCAAAGAGAGCTCCCAGTCCTTGTTACACAGTTGTAATTTAAATCAGAATAATTGTTTACCCATGCCTACATTGTGGAAGACTGTTATAGACAAGTTTATGCTTTTAGTTATATCCATCATAAGTAGTTTCTCTGGTTCAATTTATATGATGTCATCTTTCTAGCAGGTAGCACTTGTCCTGAACAGGTAACTAATTGTTGTATGTACTGCAATATTTGAATGTTTTTAACACTGAAGATGAACTGAAGTTGTTCTAGAAATATTTGTTAGTTTCTATTATGAATAAAAATATTTTGTATTTCTGCTGGCTGTGTCTACGTGTTTGCACTGAAGAAGTACAGGAAATATCAACTATGTCACAAGTTTCACTAAGAATTTGTCTTGAAAATATGCATTACATGCATTTGGTTTCCAAAAAAAAAAAAAAACTGAATAGATGAACTAAAATTGGTTGTGGACTAAAATGTGTTTACCTCCAAGCTAATTAAATTTAATTCATAAAGCACTTATATTTACAAACATACCATGAGCAATACTCGAAGTAATAGTAGAATATGGAGAATGCATTGGAGAATGTTTTAAAATTGACTTTTTTGGAGTTGAAGGTGTTACAGGAGGAGAAGGTGGTGGAGATCCTTTTGGAGATTGCTATAGATTAAAAAAAAATGCTTTACTGCTTATCAGAGATGATTTAATTACAAGAAAAGAAAGACAAAATGTTAACATATTACAACAATAATAAATACAAAACTGGAAATTAATTTAATACAGATTAAATTGTATAAATGTGCACCTACTCAAGAAGATAATATGATCAAAAATAAAAATTCTTGAGTGCCCATCAAAATCTGTTACATCAACTTTTTGGCTGAATTGAGGGGGGGGGGGGGATATTTCTGTACACAAATGGACTAAATTAAATTGTGGAATGGGCATGGATTTCTGTAAACGTCTGCTCTAAGTGAGCTATCTAAATGAGCTTATATAGCTCCTTGAGTTTATAAAGTTTGTCTTTAGTTTAATGAGAGAGAGAGAGAGAGAGAGAGAGATGACCACATATGGCTTAATGCAAGTCCCCTGATTTCTACTGCATATCATTTCAGAAGCCTCCCCTCAGTGTAACTATCATATATAATATGATAGTTACACTGAGTAACTATTTGACACTCAAACAGACTATTTGAGTGTCAAATATTTCTGTATACAAACGGACTACATTAAATTGTGGAATGGGCATGGATTTCTAAAAGTATGCTCTAAGTGAGCTATCTAAATGAGCTTATATAGCTCCTTGAGTTTATAAAACTTGTTTTAGTTTAATGAGAGAGAGAGAGAGAGAGAGAGAGAGATGACCACATATGACTTAATGCAAGCCCCCCCCATTTCTATTGCATATCATTTCAGAAGTCTCCTCTCAGTGTAACTATCATATATAATGCTGTCTGCTCTGATAACAAACAAAATGTTTGTTGCCAGAGATTGCAGAACTTCATTTATAATATGGAAACTGCACTTCCATCCTCTTTAAAAAAAAAAAAAGCTTACAAGATCTGAACAGTTCATGTTATATTAGTTACATAGAACAGACTATTTGGTGCAAATATGGCAGAACATGTTAAGAATGTCAAAACAATCTGTTCTACATAACTTATTTTAATTTTAAACAGTATTACAACATCAAACAAATATAAATTATAAAAGGATGTTTATTAACTGAGTTATATTTACCAGTATCTTCAGAGCAAAACAACATACAGCTTACATGCAATAATGAGTAAGCAAAACAGTTTCAAACTCTAATGGATAAAAGATCTAAAGTCCAAGGCTGAATTAATCTGCAAAAAATTTGGAAGACTGTCATTTTAAGACCAACTCCTACTCAGCTGTAATATTTCTTTTATTCAACATTAGAGGGGCACCAAATTAGAACCTCAGATCTTTTTCCATTACAATTTGAACTGTTTTGCTTACTCATTATGGATAAGAGTATCCACAATGAGCTGCTGGACTGATATCAAAAAGTGATATATGATAGAGGGGCAAAATGAAGGCAAAAATAAGTGACTAGTAGTGTACCCCAAGGTTCAGTGCTGGGACCACTACTGTTTAATTTGTACACAAATGATATAGGAAATAACCTGAAAAGAAATATTCAGTTGTTTGCTAATGATTGAAATTAGGTAGAGTAATAGTTAATCATGGCAATGCATACAACTTGCAGAACAATTTAAATAGGCTGTCAGTATGGGCAAAAGATAATAGGTATTGGTTTAATGTCGAGAAATGCAAAGTTATGCATTTTGGATTAAATAGATTACAAGCTGTGTACCACAAATTGATGGAGCTGTACTCCAGGAAATAGATGAAACTAGAGATTTAGGGGTGGTGGTAGACAGAGAGAATTAAAGTTTAGAGGACATATTAAGGTAGCCCCATAAGATTACTGGCCTATTGAAGAACACAGAACTTATTTAACAAGTAGAGATAAGTAACTTGTTATTTCTCTTTATAAGGCCTTGATATGTCCACATCTGGATTACTGTGCTCAGGTCTGGTCTCATGGCTTTCTTGGGGATGAGGAAGTGGTGGAGTGGATTCAGAGGAGAGTGACCAAGATGGCAGGTGGTCTGTGGAATGTTTTGTATGAGGATAGACTGAGGGTGTGTGGATTACAGAAGTTGGTTGATAGGAGAAAAAAAGAGGATATGATAGAAACATTTAAGTTGCTAAATGGGTTTTATAGGATTGATGGAGGGGAAATGTTTCAACACTTGGCTAGAGGAGCCAGAACAAGAGGTCATCCGTGGAAGTTGAATAAGTGTGGTTACTAGGGGTGTGAGGACTAGATTTTTTGCATGGAAAGTTGTGAGTGGAATGAGTTGCCAGAGTCAGTTGTGAGCTCTTTGTCTGTTAATGAGTTCAAGGAGAGGTATGATAGACTGTGTGAATAGTTCTGTCTCCCACAATGAGTCTTCAGACTCTATGGAGGTACAATAATAATAATAAGGTAAGGGTTCTAAGGGATGGTGACTTCATAATTATATACCCTATAGCCTCTCCCACTCAAATACCACCCTTGCCTTCTTGTGGTAGAATCTGTTATCACAAACAAGGCTCTGGTGACTGGATATTGGCAGTATAACCAAAACATCTGCGCAAGAATAACTAATTGGGCATAAAATGCATGTCTAGATGCTGAGATAGCAGACTACTACCAGAATAGGAAATCTATGGGCTAACAACCCCCAAGCCTCCAAAAATGTAAATATTATTTTCAAGTCAGATAAATGCAGAAATCAAATGGACTCCTTAGTATTGGCTAGAGCTAAAGACTATCAAACAGAAAAACTAGCACAACTAAAAAATGAGATGGAAAAATATTGCTTCATAATTAACATAATTCAATAATTATTTATGAAGCAATAAAAATATTGCTTCATAATATTGCTTCATAATTAAACCAATAATAAATAGTTTTTGTATATACCATTAGCTTATTAAGGACTATATGGAGAGGAAAATCCATCAAATTATAAAGTATGATCACATAATTTGTCTAAGCATGTTGTTGTTGTTGGCAAAGTTTGTGATGACTCTTAGTAAGCAAACTAATGCATGTAAGATTTTTTGGAAACTATCAGGCGCAATCTTTTTTTTTAAAAAAAATAATAATAAATAAATAAAATAATATGTAGAAGGATTCATTATTATGTACTAAGACGAATTTTTGCTGACAATGCAATGAAATAGGAAATTTTTTCTAAGAATTTTCAATGATCTGACATCTATTCCTTAATACTATGAAAAAAAAGACTTTAGTTTTCAGAGTTTATTTCCAAGAAATCCAAGAAAAGTCTGACTAATCCTAAAAAAGATTAGCAAGCCTTACCTTGTTTCTAGAAATCAACTGAGGAATAAAGAAGTATGGAGCATATAAAATCTTTTCCAAAATAAAAAAAAAATTTTGATTATTTTAAGAAAGTAACAATAAGTGTGGTTTTCTATACAATGTTTCATTTGTTTCTGGTAACTACTGAAGATAAATAAGAATGAAAACCAGATTTATGTGAATGGTAATATTCAGCACCAGTATATAAAATAAATGAAAGTATAATACAAATATTTCTAGAGATAAGAGGGGGGGGGGATACTGACTCCAGTTGTTATCTTTATTTTCTTTTGATGTTTTTTTTAAATAATCTGAACCATAAAATAAAAACGCACCACTATATATATCACAGCTATTGGACATGTTTTAAAAATAACATATGACTATATAGCCAAATGATGAAATAGAAAATAACTAATTTATTTGTAAAGGAACTAGTTTTGTCTTTCTAGAAGACTTATTTCATCATACAGAAGTGAAAAAAACAGAGATACATTAAAAAAACATCACTTGGCATAGAAACCCACCTATTTATATCATGCATAATATTTTTAAAAGAAAATGTTATATATAAAATTGAAAACATTACTTTTGAGATATTGAAGATGGTTCACAAATATTGGTTTCACCAAAAATTCTAACCAAAAAACTTGAATATGTAAAAATTTTGCTGCATGTGCAAAAATTTTACAAGTCAGGTGAGCTACCACCAGATGCATAACACGTACAAAACACAGTCCAGCATGAATGTGTTAATTGATAACAATCCCTCACCAACTTATCAATCATATCTTCCCTCCTCCTATTCACAATGCTCTGCAAATGGCATTCCCTTAATCCATCTTCTTAACCCACATTCCAGAGACCCAGCCAGACCTGCATGAAGTAATCCATATGCAGCCTGATCAAGGCTTTAAGGATCAGAAGGTTAGGAGCCATACTGGTAACAATTTTAGCAATTGGCTCTAAACTTCTGGTCTCTATCCACCACTACAAGATCTCATCTCCTCCATTTCTTTCAGAAATTCCCAACTGTATGCATTCCATCATTGTTTATAACTGTCAAAACTTTACACTTTTCTAAGATTTGGACATTGAGCTGGTAGTTCCACTCACAGGCTAATCAGGTTCTCCAGCAAGGCCACAACATTCACAACCTCCAGTTGTCCCAATATTATTAATGAGGAATGTGAGATTAGTCAAATAAATAAAGAGTATTTTCATGTGGTTATTTCCAGAATACCTCTATTAACATAGATGAACACCACAGAAGTCTATCTAGTGGTTAAGATACTAAATACTTCTCTCAAAAATTTACATTTAATGATTAACTGTGAAATTAAACTTTCCATCCCATCTATTTTCATATTAGGCTCAATGACTTGTCATGGCCAAGTAACTTGGCTTCTCTGACACCTGATCACTGTTTGTGATAAGGTTAATCCCATCTGCAATGTTTGCTGTCTGTAAACTACACATTTTTCAGGCCAGTTTCTGAGAGGAAAACACTCACTTCCATATGAGACAAGTTACCTCACCTTCAGTTGAAAAGCTGTGATAAAGATTCTTAGTATCCTAGACATTATTTGAACCATGGATTTTCCAACTAAAGGGCATCAATACTGATTGAGAGACTTTTAATCAGAAAATAAAATTATATGAAAAACTGAGGACTAATGTGTTCAAACTTGCAATATAAAATTTCTGATAAATTTCTTTACAGAAGCTTGTTTTAGTAGACACAAATGAACAAATATGTTCTCTCCTTTGCCTTTAATAATGGAATGTCCGTACATCACCACTCTCAAGTCATTCACCACCTATTTTTCTCTAGTTTTATTCTATCCTTTCACACCTTTTCATCCATATCCACCAAGTGTCCAACTCACCATGTATATATAACCTCATTTAATTTTCATCCTCATCAACTCATTCTTCAAATGTTGCATTTCTTTCACTCATTCTCTTGCATTCCAGCAATTGCACTCTCTTTCATCCTACAATCCTGGTTTATTTTTGTTCTTGCATCAGTTTCTTTTGCAGTCACTCAGCACTATTTTCTTCCTCAGACATCTAGTTAATACTACCAACAACCTTACGCTCCCTATTGCCTTCTGTACTTTGTCCAACAATCCCTCCTCGTTCTCTATTCTCATTTACTATTGGAATATTTCACTATCTGTAGTATGCAATGGATTATAAGGAAAGCATTCTAAAATTATATATTAGAATAACTTCTCTACCTGGTTGACATTTAAGAAATTTATATTCAATTTTAGGTTCAACAGATCACCCGATATTAGCAAAATGATTTAAAATGATAATTCTACATTGATTATATGGAATTTTGCAAAATTTGGCATTTAAGATTATGCATTTGTGGTTTAAGCCAACAGATAGTACAATTTGGTTGGCTAAGTTCTAAATTTCCAGCCCATTCTCGTTCTTTCAGTACCTAATAGATACCTACTAACAGGATGCATCACGTGAAGATGAGGATTGGACATCAGGCAAGAGCCCCCCCCCAGTCAGTTCTCTACATTCCTGAAAGGCAATGTGCAGGTCTCCTCCCAGTTATATGGCTTTGACCCTTAAGTGACCCTCTTAATTGACATGGACTAGTCATTACTAACTCTATGTTCCAACATAAAGATGTGCACAAATTCACGTGGAGAGAAGACACAAGAAATAAGAAAAGCCTCATTGACTACGTCATTGTTGATAGTAATATTTTCATGCTGGTTCAAGATTAAAGAGTGCACAAAGGATTTGAAATTGGAAGTGACCATTACTTAGTGCTAAGCAGGATAAAAATGGATATTACATTGAAAAGAACAGTATGTAAGAAAACTTTTAAAATAATTAAAATCAAGCAGCTTTTAGAGGTAAACTGTAGATTCAGGTATACAAACACAGGAAAGAAAATATGAAGCAGTTTGAAAACTAAGAACCAAACTTTGGTGTCTCAGTGGCAAACTCTAAAGACATTGATTGATTCAGCTTGGGAGGTATATAGTGAAGTTGTCTGTAAAGATAGAAAAATAAGAACCCCATAGTAGACACAAGTTAAAGAGGTAGTTTTAGAAAAGAAGAAAGCATACCAAAATTTCCTAGCAAATAAGTTGGCAGATGCTATAAAAGAATATAGAGAAAAAATGTAAGAGCTAAGATATGTGCAAAAGTAGCTAAACAAAAGCCATGGGAGGACTTTGGTAAGAATATAGAAAAAAATCAGGAAGATGGTAAAATGTTCTGAAAGCTATTGAAAGAAAAAAAAAAGCTTAGAAATGGAGGAAAGAATACTGAAAAAGGAATCAAAGATGATAATGGTGATATCAAAACTGAAGATAACGATATCCTAGATGTCTGGAGTAATTACTTTAAAAGACTAAAATGAAACAAGAAATGACAGAGTATATATCAATATTTGAAGTAGAAAAAGCTGTGAAAAACTTGAAATGTGGAAAGACAGCTGGAATAGATGATATTTGATGAGAAATGCTTAAGTATGGAGGTATAAAAATTTTGCAGTGGCTACACTGCATAATTCAGAAAGCCTGGGCAGAAGGTCGAATTCCAGATGATTGGAGTAGAGCTCTAATAGTTCCAATCTATAAAAAAAAGGGAATAAAGCTGAATGTGAGAATTACATAGGAATTTCTCTACTAAGTGTTCCAGGTAAGATTTATGCATGCATACTTGAAAATATGCTAAGAAAAATTGTAGAACAGAACCTTGGAGAAGAACAAACTGGGTTCAGGCCAGAGGTTGCCAAGATCAGATTTTCATTTTTTGACAAATAGCTGAGAAATCATAGAAATATGCCAAGAATCCATGATTAAGTTTTGTAGATCTGGAAAAGGCATACAACAAGGTCCCCAGAGAAAAGCTTTTCAAAATGCTACAATTATATGGGATAAATGGAACATTATACAGAGCCATACATAGTCTATATTTAAGTTGCAAGTCAGCAGTTAGAATTGAATAAATACAGGCAGTTGGTTTGATGTAAAATCAGGGCTAAGACAAGGAAGCACATTATCTCCACTCTTATTCATCATCTATATGGATCATATTATGAAAGAAAGTGGCATTGGGCCTGATATCAGATCAGAGATGTCAAACTTAGAAACTCTGCTTTATGCAGATGATGTGCTCCTAAACAAGAGTACATATGCAAGTCTCCAGGATTCTCCAACTAAATTGAATTACAGCTGTAATAGATTTGGCATGAAAATCAGCAATAAAAAGACCAAAACTATGAAAATAGGCAGAAACATAGAAATTTTTGGCTGCATTCTGAATACAGAACCCATAGAACAAGTAAAATAGTTCAGCTATTTAGGCACGGTTTTCAGTGAAGATGGCAAGTTAAATCTGGAAATAGACAACAGAATAAGCAAAGCTGGTATGGTAGGTAGTCAGCTGAATAAATTTATATGGAATAAGAGAGAAATTAGCCAAAACAACAAACTAGTAGTATACAAGACAGTGTTCAAACCAGTTTTAAGTTATGGATCTGAGAGATGAGTTAGAAATAAAGCACTCGTTCAAAGACTAGAGACCACAGATATGAGGGTTCTGAGAAAAATTACGGGAGTGAACATCAATGGTAGAATCATATTAAAACTGAAGATATTAGAAAGGAATCGACATTGTTAGCATTCAAGAATGTGTAAGCAGAGCTAATCTAAGGTGGTTAGCAAAACAGGTGTTTGATGCGAAGATGACAGGAAAGAGATACAAAAGAAAGGCCTAGATGGATCGATTTGGTCAGAAGTGCCTTAGATGCACAAAATGTTAGATATGACAATATTGGAATGCTGACAAATAGACTAATTTGTATTACATGTAGTGCTGTCATAGTAGCCTGAACACCATTGGGTATATATCAGTAAATTGATGATGATGATGAATCTCTATTATTATTATTTTAGGGCTTAAATAAATTCACCCCATGGTTGCTGGATTTGTTGCAAATTTATCAGACCCCTCCCCCAATTAGCCACAATCTTCAGGGTTTCTAATGAATTTTCATCCATCAGCTATCCTACACTAATTTTTTTTTAACCATCTCACGTGTCCTTTCACCTCACATAGGGGTTGAGTGTTACAAAGTGGTCAGAACATATAATGGGAATTAATTTATAAAGAATAACAAGAATGTAAGAAATGAAAACTGAGGAAGAAAGACAACAGAAAGGTGAACAGACCAGATAAGATGCAATTAAATTGAATGTAATGAATACAGCACAGAGAAATAATTAAACAGAGTTAATTGTTCCAATATTTCATCTCTGTCACAGGACCATCCCCAGGAATACAATATTAAAATTATAATGACATACACAATAACACACAAAAATAACTGGAAAAAGTTAGGTATTTTAAGCCTGAATCCTATGACATGCACCACTATGGGTGATGTTGACTAGCCTTAGTTGCTGGATGGGAGACCTAAGAATTAAAGTTTTCCAAATCTTTGGGAAAAAACTTTATTTTATCCATATGTATTTATATTTTATATATATTTATATTAAATATTTTATCCATATGTATTTAGATTAGCCTTTTTGTTTTTGTTTCTTTCCATCTGATCCTGTGCAAGATATCCAAGGCATGGTCAGTTAGACCTGATTGACCATAGTTGTGGCAGTAGATGTATTTTGATGTTGAAAATAAGGCAGATATTGGAAAGATCTCCCAGTTTGATCATAATATAAGTTACAAGAGCCAAGAACCTTGTAAACACCTGGAGCAGAGAGGGGAGGATGAGGATCCTTATGAGAGCAGAGAAGCGACGCCAACTTCAAATGAGGTTTGAAAGCAGTACAGAAATTATATTTCTTAAATGTTCTGGCTATTTTTTTTAAGGTGCCCAGATATAGGGAATAGCAATGGCATTAATGTAGTCTGCATGTTGAGAAGGATGTGAGGAGATGGAAGGAACAGCAAATTTATTGTTCTTTTTTGGCATTGTACCATTTGACAGTATGGTCTGGCAAATAAAGGATAATTCAGCTGTAAGGGAAACCTGGGCAGAACAGAGGTTGTAGGCTCTGAGGACAAGGGTTTTGATAACAACGTGTATTTTTGGAGGGGGGGGGGGAGTTTATGTATGTATCTACTATGTGGATGGATTTTTTGTAAACCAAGAAAGAAAGAAAAAAAGGGCACCATTGGGCAGACGTTGGATTAAAGTATCTTGAAAAGGCTTGCTATTTTTATTTTTGTTTACTATAGTGAACTGGATTTTGGGGTGCTGGCTGTTGAGGTAGAGGAAGAAAGAATCTAATGTGTCCGAGCCATGTTCATGAAATAGAGAACACATCATTAATATATCTTAACCAAATAGGTTTGACAATTGCAATATCAAGAACAGGGCCGCATTTATACTTTTGGAGGCCCGAGGCACAACATCATTATGAGGCCCTCAAAAATAAGCATTTTTTTTAGTTTATTGAAAATAAAAGTCAACATTTCCATAATAACTCATTTTAATAACACAATATAACATTGGTATACATATATTTGCATTTTAAAAAAGTATAAAAATAAATCAGTTCAAATTTAAATAAAAAAATTAATAACTAAAAGTTTTTTTTTTCTGGCTTTGGTTTTAGCAAATATATCTATAATGTCATCATAATTGATCAAGTCCATTACATCTGATTCAATGCATAATAACGACAGGTCACTTGTTTTATTTTGATGCAAGATGCTTAAATAATTTTTTATTCGTTTCAACACCGAAAATGAGCGTTCAGCACTTGCATTTGAAATAGGCATCGTCAAAAATATTTTTTAAATTGTTTCTATGTTCAGAAAAGTAGACCCTAACCCATCGTTTATAAATTTGTACATATTTTTAATTGAAGAATTTTCTTCCTTTTTCATTATTAAAAATTGCTTAACTTCATCAGTAAATTTTTCTGGATCAATATCAGTCCCATAAGTTCGTAAAATTTTATCAATACTAGTCTTGATTTATATCTTCCTTCAAAAAATTGTCAAACATATCTAATATGTCGAAATAGTTTTTTGTTCTTTCATTAATTTCCAAAATTAGCTTATTGCAAATGACATTAAAAGTGTTCACAGAGAAATTTTCTTTCCTGTGTAATATAATCTCATTGTTAGATTGTGAAACTTCGTCACTCATTTTTTTTCGTTTTTAACTCTTTCCTTTTTCATCTTTAAATTTTGTCTCATCTGTTAATAAATTCGCTTCTTCATTTACAGCAGCAAACTATTTCTTATATCTAAAATAAAACCAACTAAAGAGTAACAAATTATTAGCTAAAAACAAACCCATATCGGGATCTTGTAGAGATTTACTAGTAGCATTTATTCGTTGTAAATTTTGTCCCACATAACTGTTAAAATTGCTGTTTCTGGTTTGTCAAAATGTTGCCAATGATGAGCTCTCTAATTTAGAAGTAGGTTTTTCATGAGGAGAAATGGATAGTTCAAGTAATGCGTAAAAGTAAACAAATTATTTTCCTTTAATTTGTTTATATCCACGTTTCAAAGCCAATATAGCATCAGCTCTTGCGAACCACCTCTTTTCACTTAGTCTTTTAACTGTTAAAGATTTTTTTTCTAAATGTTTAAGGAGTATACCCCATCTTCTTGTTGAAGTAATTACAGTATATATATTTTGAATAAAACAAAAATATTGCACTGCTTCCTGACAAGATTCTACGGCATAGTTGCCAATTATATTTAAGGAATGACTAGAGCACAGTATATAATGTGCAGAGGGAATATGTTTTTTCAGCCTAGCTTGTAAACCTGTATATAGATACCTTTCATTATGGCAGGTTTATCATAGCTTTGCCCTCTTCACATTTTTATATCCAAAAATAATTCTTCTAATTTTTTTAATACTACCTCTTCTAAATATAAGGAATTATGTTGTGTAATTCTGATGAACCCGAAAAATGTTTCCCTAGTGCCAGAATTTGCGGCAACATACCTAAATATCATAGCTAGTTGGTCATTATGGGCAATGTCTGGCGTTGAATCGAGTATTATTGCAAAATAAGCAGCTTCCTTTAATTTCTGATATTAACATTTCTCTTGTTTTTTTTTTAACTATTAATACTATGAATTCATCACAAGTATGGTAAGAAAGATAATTTGATCTTCCAGAACCACAGTTGATGTACATTTTCATGTGATGTTTTAAAAAATCATCAAATTCACTTAAATAATTTAAACACGATAAATAATTTCCGCAAGAATCAGAAAAAAATATCATTTTTATTTCCTCTAAATGCTAGCCCTAGTTTACTCAGTAACTTAATGGTAGCTATTATTCTTTTTAAAACCTCTCTCCAATAATTTTCTTCAGATTGTATTTGTTTGATCAATTCAGAATCAATTTGACTTTACAGAACTTGATTTTCTTTTGCGATATGTGCACATTGCTAGTATATGCTCCATAGAATGCTCGTGATCACATAAGGTTCATGTTATATTTCCTCAGTCATTAAAACCCTTCATTAAGCTATTATTTGCCTTAGAAAACAATTTACAAACAAAGTAGTAAATTGCTTTGCTGGTTTCTGAAAAAATTAGCCGCTCTTGTTTCTCCTTTGTTCCATTCGCCTTTTTACAGTAAAAATGTGATATATTTACATTTCTGACATATATATTCTATTGCGTTCAGTGTATTCTTTTTTTAAATTTTTGATTTTACCAACATTCTGGGGCATATTTATTAAAATATGCTCGATAAACTGTTCATTAATAGTAAGCGGCCACACTGCTATATCAGTAGGATAAGAGATAGCTTGCTTGCTTGCTGGTAAGTACAGACTCTGATTGAAAATTTTCTTCAGAATCCTCTTGATTTGTTTCATTTACTTCTTTCTCTCCTTCTATGTTTTCCACATCATTTTGATGTTCTTCATTTTCACTTTCATCTCCTCCAGATAATAATACCAATGTTTCGTTTTCATTCCGAGAACTGTGAAGTACAACTTCAGTTCTACGAAATTCTTCATTTTCAGAACGCAAGAAAGACAAAATTGCTCCCTTTTGACTATTTAGCTGTTTTTCATTTTCTCTAAGTCGTTTTCTTTTACTAGCTCTGGATTAAAATTTTCTTGGCATGATTATGTGTATTAATCTATCAAAAGTGAAATAAATATTTATTAAATCCAAAATAAACATATAAATAAAATAAACAATTACGTTAAAAGCTTAAAAAATAGAAACAGTAGTATCTTGGTTTTGTTAAAATAAATGAGTAACAGTAAAATAAGAATAATAATTAATTGAATAATATATTCTTACCGACTGTGACAACTACTTTACAAGTACTAGCCAAATAACGGTAACTAAACTATCAGTTTAATTACCATTTTTGAAATTTCCTTTACTGTTCTATGATATTTGACCCTTTTTGGTGCACAATTTATTTATTATGTCTCTTCCCAAAAATATAAACGAATTTCACATATATACAATAAACATTAATATTAAAAAAATCTTGGTAATATTAAACTAGCAACCTTGTAAGTAATTTTATATAAATAAATGACTAACTTATATCGATGGATTATAAATAATTATGCAACTTTTACGATACTTTATATTTAATATTAAATTTTCTAAATAGTTTAAAATCTTTTAATGTAATTCTAAATATATATATTATTTACACTTTTAAATATTCCATGTAAGTGAATCATAATTAATTTAAAGAAAGATGTAATTAAAATCTTTCTGTGAAAGATTTTAATTGCAGTGTTGATTATTTATTTTGAGAACGTTGATTTTGTTTGACAAGCTTCGTTGACAAGCATCATAGTTGCTACAAAAATTCTGAATACCGAAAAAATATTAAAAGGTATGGTAATAATTTAGTATAAGGATAAAAGTTTTTTAAAAAAAAAAAAAAGAATTTAAATGCAATCAAATTAAGCTTGCTAATCAAGCTAAAAATTGGATCAGATATTCTCACTAAAAATAAAAATTTTGAATTTACGGTAATAAACATTATAGTAAAACTCATCATATTTATGGAATTACATCTATTTATTACAAGATTTATTGAACTCCAGCTTTGATTTTTTTAAAGTTGCAGTAATAAGCATAATAATTCCATCTTTAGTTAAAACGTAGAGGCAATAAATAGTAACGATAACTTGCTATGCCACTAACATCCACTTTTTTACTCGACATTTTACCCGAAAATGACTAGAATCTTGATGCACAAAAAAATAACTTAAAAATCAATTTAATTTATAAATAATAATAAACTTGAAATTCAAATGCTCTATTTATGTGATATAGAAACTGCTCTTACTCAGCTAATTAATACAAATAGAAGCAACACATAAAAAAACCTCAGTTGTCTCTGGAACGTGTTTCAAAATGATCGAAAAAACTTTCTTTAACTCAAAAACTTATTTACTCTATTTACAATTTTCACTTATTAAACTTCTAGTATACTTGAAAAGAGGTTAGCTAACTCTCTATTAAGTTACTTTTGCAAATTGTATATCAACTTGAAATATGCCAATAGATTCTCGTAATGACACTTCTTGTTACTGTTAATCTAAATCTTAATTGTCCAACTAAAACACATAAGAGGAATTGTATAAAGGTATATAACTTACAAAAATTCTGTATCACACATTCAGTCAAAGGTCTTGCACAAAAAGCTCTAAGGCAATTCTCTCATCACAGATCTTGAGCTTCCTTCAGGAAATCTGGCTTCAGAAATATCTCATCGGGAAAATAGCAGACTGTGAACTGCGCCCTGCGGTACTCATGCACAGCTCCGGCAAAAAGTTATTCTCCCATGGCGAAAAGAAAAACTTCCGAGCGAAGATGCTTTGGGTAATTTGTCTCACCTTTTCTCCTCTGCTTGGGCTCGTCAAAAATGCCTGGACGACTACCTTTTTCTGCCGCCTCCACTAACTCGAATTGCCGCCAACTGTCAACCGGGATTCCTCTCTGGCCTGGAAGCTTTTCTGCGGCAATGGGAACATCTCCTTTCGGCAACTCGAAGCCTTCAATTAAGGCTGGAACCGGGAAGCTCCTCTCTGGCAACGTCTGGAAACGGGAAACACACTCTCTCTCTAGCGACTTCTGGATCCGGGAAGCCTATATGCTTGTCTCTGCCCCCTTTTATTATGCCTTCTCTGAAACCTCGCACAAAGTTTGTAATCCCCGAAGAACTCGGCATGATTCTTTCATCTTAAGTTTCAAGTTTGGGCCTGCTCTTTGTTCTCTTCTGTGCCTTCTTTTGATTGTAAGTTGCCGACTATCGGAAAGTTGTTTGAACCTTTCTGACTGACTTCGGAGGTGTTTACGTGCAGAGCTTGTAAGCCTTTCTCATACACACAAAATTTAATAAACAACCTCTCTAATGCTGCCATGTAGATCTATTACATACAGCTCTGGCGAAAAATATTGCCTTAGTTTTTAACACTCTTACATATTCTTATTAAAGAAGTATATACAGTTAATTTCCACAGGGCTATTTACAAAAACATCTAATACAAAATATACAGAGACAAACAAGGTTATTTTTTTACAACATTCTTGTGGGACTTGACTTAAGTAAAAAATCGATGTAATGTGCTTTGGAATATTTAAGCTACAATCGAGTTTTTACAATATTGATAAGAACAATAGTCTAAAGTCCAGGTAGTCCAGCGAAAAATATCTGTGACAAAATGAAACTAGTTTATTTATTTAAAAACACAAAAATACAAATTTATTAAGTATATCTTTATAGAGTTCATAATTAAAAGGACTCTAATAATAATAGATTTCTACAGATGTGTCTCATCTTGTTTTGGTATTATCAAAATTATCAAGTTATTCTGAAGCATTATGAATTTTGCTATTTTATTATTATACTGCTAATATTTCTTCAAATGCGACACTTTTTACAACAAAACTGTCTAAGTTATGTTCAATATATCTGTTCGCAAATATATTCTAAATCCCTTTGATCTAATAAAAAGACAGAATGCTGATGAAACTTCACCAGCATTCTATCTGTTAAAATACAATTCCCCCTCCCACACACACCCCCGTTAACGGATTATTATAGTTATGTGCGCTGTAATTCTTGGATTGAACCTTTTTTGCTGCACAATTTACTTATTGCTTCTCTGCCCAAATAAAAACGAATTTCACATGTGCAAAAATAAATAATCAAAATGTTTGTTTGCAATGGAAATATTATGTCAAATATTTATATTTTTTAAATAACATTTATTGAAATAAATATGACAAGTTGCTTCCTTTCCTTGTAAAATAAGATTATATGGGTCGCACATTTCAATTTTAGGAACGATTTTTTATTTTTTTATTTTTTTTTATGAACAACAAATGGTGTTAAACTGCATTACTCGGGGTTTCTGATTGTGAGTCTATTTAATTTATATCCAATGGTATTTTATCAGAGATTCTGCACCTTTGTCTTTTGCTTAAAACTGCAACAGTATACAATTACTTTGGAAAAATAACAAATTCAAACAAAAAGAAAGTGCGCACATGTTATCTTGCAGTATTTGTGTGTGTGTGTGTGTGTGTGTGTGTGTGTGTGTGTGTGTGTGTGTGTGTGTGTGTGTGTGTGTGTGTGGTGATAATTTTGGGAGAGGGGTGTTAGCCATTAAAGGGAATTAATTCTGTTATGAAAATTTTGGAAATAAAATTTCATTTTGATGCATGCACTTACACGTTTCAAAAGATAAACTGTAGGGAAAATAACGCTACTTCAAAACTGCTTCATAATATCGAAATTAGCCGAAAATATGTACATAACAGTTGACTTCATAACTGCCATTTATTTTGATTTGTAGTGAGTGATTATGGGGGAAACCAAGAAAGTTGAAATGCAAAAACCTACAGATTACGTTACAAAAATTATGCATTACATATGATTCAAGATTTACGCATGATAACTAACCTTCAAACTAAGATTATGAATAAAATAGGAAACTTAATTTGGAACAGATGGAGGCTGTATTCATGTTTAGATTAGGATTTTCATGAATTTATAAAATAATTGTTTCACAAAAATAATTATCTTCAATCGAGTTCTTGGAGAATTTTAAAATGTATTGGCGATTAAAATAATTAGCAAAAAAATTGATAGTGACATTGATCTTCCAAAGTGATACAATATGAAATGAAGAAAGTATGAAAGGATTTCTTATTTTACGCTATAATTATATGATAAAAACAAGCAGCAAAATGAATATAACTCATAGGTATTTAGTCTGATATAACTTAGATTCCGGTTACCGAGCAAACGGCAAGCAATTGCGTTTCTTGCTGTAGGCCACAGAACGTAGCTACTACATAACGCCAGGTAATGTAGTTAAGTGTTCTTTTCAGCGTGAAGGATTATCGCACCTTTTAATGGACATGACGGTCAAACTACACTTCTTATCCATGTTCTTTCAGAAGGTGGACAGAATATTATCCAGGTTTGCTGGACGTGTATATACGTCCAGCAAAGAAATGGTACGCTTGCATACAGAAATTTTATGGAATACAGAGTTCCTGTTAGTTTTATATTCTAAGGAAAGAACAATGTATTTCAAATGGAAGTGGGAAGCCTCACAAATTTTTCAGTGGCCTCTAGTTATTATATTATGAATTTAATATTTAAAAATAAGTATTTTATTTTGCATCTATAACTACGCTGTTTTTTTATTGTTCTTTGTGAGGAGTAAGGTTTTAAAATGAGGCCCCCCTAGAAAGTGAGGGCCCATCTTGCACCTAATGATAAATGCGGCCCTGATCAAGAACCTATTTTTCAAAATGTTCCATATAGAAAATGAGCAGAGGAGAGAACTCATGGGTGCACCTTCTGTTTATATTAGGTGTTCCAAGAGAATTAACCAGTATGGATGACAAAATTAAAGAGATCAATAATGTAGAAAGAGAGGTGGGTGGGGAGATACTTTCAAAATTTAAAGATTCAAAAAGGGATACCACATTATGTGGACTTAATTCCGCTGCTATCATCAGCAGTACTCCCCCGCCTCCCTTCTAGTCCTTTCTATTATCACGAAAAATGCTGTATCCCTCCATTTCTATTCCCATTACGATATCATCTTCATTCAACCACGTTTCACTTATTCCAATGATTTTGGGATGAATAAACTCAATCACTGAAACCATTTCATCCTCCTTTATTTCTGATACTTCTGGCATTTGTAAACAAGCACAATAGTTAATTTTTAGATTTATAACTAGTCCTATCCAAGCCACTGGTCTGTTGTGAATTCCCCACCGCACCTGCCCTTGCCCAATCACCTTTATCACCACTTACCACATATATCCACTCGGTCTCAACTTCCCCACCCACATCACAATATACTATATCTCCGTACACACATTCACTGCTACTTTCAACATCCACTCTCCCTATGCAACTCAGGATTTAATCACTTTTGCCTTTACCAAATTATGTAACACATGGTCAGGTCATACTACTGATAATGGCTCTTACATCAGCTAGCACATACATAAAGCTATTAATACATTATTAATACTATTAATACAATAATACACAAATTATAACTATGATATTTTCTTATTTTCCTCTTATTGTGTTATGTTCCATGCTATGTTACAGATGAATTCATTGAAACTTAATTAATGTAATGATAGAGTATTTAAACCTGTCTAAACAGTGGTTATGTCTGTTCATTGTGGTTTCCTTTGGCAAGTTATTGTACTGTGCAATGAAAAAAAAACTACTATATCTTGAGCATCAGTTCAATCAGTTGAAGAGACTTTATAAAGGGAGTTGGAATTCAGAGGACATATTGCAAAGGTGGCCAAGATAGCTCATAAGATTACTTGGTTATTGAAGAAAAGAATCACAAGCAGAGATAAGAAGTTATTATTCCTCTTTAAAAGATCTTTATATGGCCAGTCTGGATTATTGTGTCAAGGTCTGGTCACCGGAGTTTGTTGGGGATGGGGAAGTAGCGGGGATGATCCAGAAATAAACGACCGAGATGGTGTGGCCTGTGGAATGCTCCCTATGATGACAGATTGAGGGTTTATGTGTTGCAAAAGTTGGTTCTTGATAAGCAGAAAAAGAAGGTATGATAGAAACATTAAAGTTACTAAAAAGGTCTTATACGAGGGATACAGAGGAAATATTGCAGCACTTTGGTAGTAGAAAAGTGCTGCTAGTAGATTATTGGGATCACTGAGACCTGGTTGACAGAAGAGGATATAATAACAGGAATAGAAGTCGCTAGGTACAGCATTTTTCAGCAGGATAGAAAGGGAAAGCGTGGTGGTGGTGGAGTACTGCTTATGATAAGTAATGACTTATGTCCTCTAAGAGTGGAGGCTTTGGAAGGCAGTGAAACTAATGATTTTGAAAACATATGGTGTGAGGTAGAGATAGGCAAACGGGATATTTAGTGGGGTGTTGCTACAAACCAAGGAGCACAGAGGGTGGGGACCAGGAGATGTTTAGACAGTTGAGCTTGGCAAGTGCAAGAAGAATGATTGTTATGGGAGATTTTAATTACAGCAGTATGAACTGGGGAGAGGAAGATGCATGTAGAAATAAGGGAATGGAATTTCTAGAATTCTTGAGGGACAAATGTCTTAGGCAACATGTAATAGAGGGAAGAAGAGGTTCAAGAGTTTTGGATTTGGTCACAGCATCAGAAGAGTTGATAATAACTGAGATGACATTTCTCCCACCAGTTGGAGAGAGTGACCATGTCGTTTTGACTTGGAAGATGAATAGACATGCAGGTGTATCAAAGAAAAGGAACGTATGTAGAATTCTAAGACAGGTGATTATAATAGTCTTAGGTATCAACTAGGGGCAGTTCCATGAAGGACAGAATTGGAAGGCCAGGATACCACTAGTGCTTGGGAAATTGTGAAAGGATATTTGTTAGCAGCAATAGTAAGCTGTATTCCACAAGTGAAGAAGCAGACACAATTTGGTGTAGAGTGGATGACAAACAATATTAAACAGGAGCTGTATGTGAAAAAAAGAGGCTATGGAAAAGATATAAGGAGACAGGTGAAGAGTAGATGCATGAAGAATATAACACACAGGCCAGGAGAGTCACTAGTATGGTAAGGAAGGCAAAACTGGAATATGAGAAGAGATTGGCCCTAAGATCCAAAGAAAATCCTAGGGAATTTTTTTAGCTATGTGGTCAGTAGATGGAGAAATGACTGTGGAAGAATGACAGTGTGGGATAAAAATGGGAATAGAGTGACTGATGGAAGACATAATGGATTTGTTCAATGAACACTTTATTGGTGTATTTCATCCTGGAGGAGTAAATTTTAATACTAGAGGGATAGGGCAGGTTTGAGGTTAAGAGATGCAGGAGGAGAACGTGTTTCAAATACTGAGTACTCTGGATGTCAGTAAAGCTGTGGGACTGGATGGTATTTCACCACGAGTTTTGAGAGAATGTACTAAGGAACTGACAGCTCCTTTGACATGGCTTTTCAATGAAAGTCTGGCTACGGGAAAGGTGACCAGGGAATGGAAGGAAGGTAAAATAGTGCCATTGCATAAGGGTAGTAGCAGACTGGAAGTGTCTATTATAGGCTAGTTTATGTGTCATCAGTAGTTGTTAAGATCTTGGAGAAATTAGTTAGGGACCGTATACAACATTGGGCAGATGAGGGTAATGTTACCTGTGAGAGTCATGGATTTGTGAGAGGGCACTCTTGTTTTAGTAATATGCTAGCCTTTTATAATAAAGTTACAAGAGTAGTAGATGAGGGAAAGGCATACACTGCCATTTTCCTGGATTTAGCAAAGGCATTTGACAGGGTGCCACATAAGCTGATATTTAAGTTGCAGCAGATTGGTTTGGATGTTAGGTTGGTCAACTGGATTCAGGATTGGTTTAACAGTGTGTTAAATGTTTAGGGAAAGACTTATTTTTCAGATTATTTGGATGACCTAGGATGTTGTTTCTAGAAATTATCATGTGGAAAAATTTTGCAAGGTAAATGCATCCTTTCCACTTGAAAAACTCAGTTTTTTAGGCTCCTTGTGTTTCAAATGAAATTCAAATCCAGGCCTCTCCAATTAGAGAGGTTTGTATGGTTGGGCAGTTTCAAAGAGGCAGAGGGTTACAAGTGGGGTCCCACAGGGCTCACTACTGGGACCTATATTGTTTAACCTTTATATCAATGACATTGTCAGTGGATTGCAGGGGGATATTCAGTTGTCTGCAGATGATGTGAAGCTGGGAAGGGTTATTAGTAATAATGCAGATGTGGCAGCCCTGAAAGAGGATTTGAATAAGCTAGACTGATGGGCAAATGAATGATGGGGGTGTCGGTTTAATGCAGCAAAATGTAAGGTCTTGCATATGCTGCATACTCTATTGGAGGAGCTATACTGGAGGAAGTAGGGGAGACAAGAGATCTGGGGTTGATGATTGATAGAAACCTGAAATTCAAGGGACATATTGCAAAGGTGGTGAAGGTAACACAGAGGATTGCTGCAATAATGAGAAGGACGCTGACCTGCAGAGATAAAAGAGTTATCATTCCATTGTATAAGACCCTGTCAGACCACACTTAGACTATTGTTCTCAGATTTGGTCCCCAGGATTTGAAGGGGATAAATTAACTGCGGAAAAGGTACAGAGGCAGATAACAAAGATGGTTTCAGGACTGTACAATGATAGTTATGAGGATCGGCTGAGGGAATGTGGAATGCAGAGTTTAGTGGATAGAAGAAGGAGAGGTGATATGATTGAGACTTTTAAACTGTTGAGAGGTGGTTACAGGGTTGACACTAGAGAGTTCTTTCACTTGGTTGAACAGTGAGAAGGAGAGATGACAAGGAGCCATTCATGGAAGTTACAAAAGGAAACTGTGAGCAAGAGGGTGAGGAGTGGTTTCTTTGCATGGAGGGTGGTTGAACTGTGGAATGCATTGCCTGAGAGAGAGTGGTGAGAGCGAGAATGGTCAACGAGTTTAAGGAGTGGTATGATAGACTTTGTGTTTCCTAGGAAGGACCTCCCGCGATGAATCTTTTGACTCCTTGGAGGCCTAAATAATAATAATAATAAAAAAAGAACAAAGGGTCAATCCTTGGAAATTGAGTAAGAGTGAGATTAGTAAGGGTGTAGTTTTTTTTTTTTCTTTCGAGACTGCTGAATGGTTGGAAGTGATTACCAGAATCTGTTGTAAGTGATCTGTTTAAAGAGAGGCATGATAAGACACTATGTGATGGTGTCAGTTTCTTTCTTGCAATGAATCTTTGGACATGGGGGTTTCTTTTTGTGAAATAATAATAATGATAAAGGTTCTTTGTGTCCTATGAGGAGAGAAAAATACATGCTGTTTTCAACCATAGGAGAATTTTGCAAAGATTATCCATATTTATAATTTTCAAATAAAAAATATGTTTCATTGTCATACTTAAAATTGTGTAGTAGCAGGTGTACTTTTTCCTAACTTAGTACTGTTCTCTACTCTTTTAACTTTGCTGTGAGTGACTAATCAGCGAAAGATTCAGAACTACATATCTGATTATTTTTTTGTGCTATTTAAGATTTAAATTGAGTAATAATATTGAGATTGTTTTAGGAGTTTTTTTTTTAATTAAAAGTAAAAAACTGATGTATTTTTGTAATATGTGTTGTAACAACATTGGGTGGGGGGAATATACAAATCATGAGAATAAAAATCATAAAATCTTTAGTTTGTATATCCTGCATTAATTTATTACACTGAGTGTGATAAATTAATGTATAAACAGTATGTTAAATGTTTAGGGAAAGTTTATTTAAAATGTTTATTTAAATTAAGGGGATATTTAATCCCACATTATTTCAAAGCCGAATAAGAAACTCTAAGATAGAAATCAAAGAGTTTCATGCTGAATATAGCAAGCTATAAAAGTTCGGCAGAAATAATGTGGGATTAAATATCCCCTTAATTTAAATAATTTTTACATTGCCGAAGTGAAGCCTTTTGGCTCTTTATTTCATTAACTTATTTTTCAGATTATCTGGATGACCTAGGATGATGTTCCTAGAAATTATCAAGTCTAAAAATTTTGCAAGGTAAATGCATCCTTTCCACTTGAAAAACTCAGTTTTTCAGGCTCCTTGTGTTTCAAATGAAATTCAAATCCAGGCCTTTCCTAACTTAGTACTATCCTCTACTCTTTTAAGTTTGCTGTGAGTGACTAATCAGTGAAAGATTCAGAACTACATATCTGATTATTTTTTTTGTGCTATTTAAAATTTAAATTGAGTAATAATATTTGGATGATCTAGGATGTTGTTCCTAGAAATTATCAAGTTGAAAAATTTTGCAAGGTAAATGTGTGCTTTCCACTTGAAAAACTCAGTTTTTCAGGCTCCTTGTGTTTTAAATGAAATTCAAATCCAGGTCTCTCCAATCAAAGGGGCATATTAGTTCTTCCACATCTACTTATGAAAGTTAAGGTTAGATCTATGACAGATGAACAAGATAGTTGTTTCCTTTGGAAGATAATGCAAATTTTCTTCGGCTGCAAGCTATATATGTCAGACTACACTGTGGTTAGATAGTTTAATAACATGAAAGCACTAAGCTGGATTTGTTGGAGGGCTGAATCAGCTATGTAAGCAGAAGGTCAGATTTTAATATACATGCTGGATGATGAACAATTAAACAGTCTTATTCTATATCATATTTCAAAAACAAAAAAAAAAGGAAAGGAAACAGGGGTCAAAGATGTTACTACTAAAAATGTAATGTACTTTGGTGCATGTTATGTATTTTTCTTAAAAGCTTGAAACTCAGCATAGCAATTGGTGTGACTTGAAATCAAATTTAAAACAAAAAATACACAAGCTTAAAGCAAAATTTTCCAGAAAATATTAAAATACCCTGCCAAGTCCATCAACAGGCACAACTTCGAACCGAGACATTCTTCTCTGTTCATGAGCAACTTTGTAAATATTCTCATCCACTGACTGCCTTCTAGCAACTTCCTGAAGTCTTCTTTCACGACCAAGATGTCTCTCTAGAACCTTCATCAGCTCCATCCTCTGAACTGATCCCAACAGGATCATAGATTCTGAATAAATATACAATTAAGACTTAAAATGTGAAGAACATATCAAAGAAAATAAAAACAAAAAGAATACTATAACTCTAAGAAAAATTTTGAAATTTAGTATTAGTATTATATCTTTATGCAGGTGAAACATTCATAGTAGGTAAGTCCATTCTGAATATCACTGCGGTTATCATACCATGCTTAAGGTGAAAGTTGAACTTGTCCTCTTTTATGGAGAGAACAAGGTCATCCCTAGAAATTATCTTGTTCTCTCCATCAGCTGCCTTATCAAAACTCTCCCTGTGGAATGCTAACCCCATATTGTCAGCATTCATAGCGATAATATTCAGATACTCTGCAGAATTTCTGTTTCTCCAAGTTAATTACTATGATATTTTACTAAAAATTAGATAACAGTGAATAAATTTCGCATTAGAGATTTAGATTTTAAAACATTTAATACTACACTGTGCAACACATTTACATTTCAATTTGAGGAAATATAGCATTAAGGCAGTGAAGTTATTAAAATTAAGGGAGAAAAGGCAGCCAATGGATTCTTCCAACTGGGCTCCTTTAACTAATGTGATATACAGATGTCAGTGTTCAGTCTATTATTGTTCTGAATTTTTATCAATGATAACAGATAATGGAATTAAAGGTTTAATGTCTAAATCAGCAGGCAATGGGCTACTGTCAGGAAAATTCATTATTATTTGGGCATGTCCATGAAGTCCTAAGACTGTTACAGGAAGTATAAACTAACAATCTCATTGCTTATCATTCTACTCTAAGTTCATTCACTGGCAATGCAGTCACAAGCATCTCTCAAAATGAATTGCATTCATGCACTCTCTCCAAGCAAAATATCTATTTCTCACATCCTTGCCAACCACTTTTTCACTCAACATTCATTGGATGACCACTTGTCTCCTTCTGTCACATACTGTTCATTTTTTCTGCATTTATTTTATAAAACACTCTTAGTAACTCCTATATATTTCTCTATTTCCTCTTTTCTATCAACCAAATTTTGCAATTTACAAATCTTTAATTCCAACTTAAAAGAAGCATTCCATAGACCTTTGCCATCTTATTCATATGCTTCTGTATCCTCTCCAGCATTTGATTATCTTCAATAAATCCACATGACAAAAATTTCAGCACTATTATTTTATTATCCATGTCAGTTTCAATTTTCAATTGATCCTTTGTGCTATTTTACTAACTTTGGCTTTTAGATAGAAAGGTTCCAGTCTAGAATGAGTCAGCTGGTCATATATTAGGATAGTAGGGTTTTTCTTTCCACACACATGGCAATTAACAGGCAAAGATACTAGTCTGAGTCTTAGTTACTCTGTTTGTAATTCCAATTAAATTAAGTGCACTTCTGCAATATGTTCTCTGAACTTCAATTCCCTGAATGCAATTGTCCCCAAATCCCTAACCTTAGCAATTTTTTGCAGTGCAGTTACACCAATATAATCACAGTTTGTAATCTTTTCATCCAAAAGTATATCCGTGGCAGCCCAAGATTGCCAGTTCTTTTGCCCCTGGCCTGGATTATTGTTTATCAACAATATTGGTCTCTTTAAATCATCATGCAAGATCTCTACATCACCTTTTATTTATTACTGCTTATTCCAGTTAATATCATCAGCAAACAAGTGAATATTCTCCTCTATAATCACCCTTACATATATTAATGCACAAATGAATACACACCATGGTCATCATCTTTCCCTGGAATATTGCTTGACCATTATACTATAATGTATGTCTATCACCTACACTCTTCATATCCATCTCCATTTACTCCAATTTATTTAAGAGAATTTTGTGCAATATTCTGTGAAATGCCTTTGCAAAGTTCAGTGATAACATGGTAGAACTATTTCCTTTATTCAATTTAACTATTGCTTTATTACAGTAAGTGCATAAATTATTAAAGCATGACCTATTCTTCATAATACAGTGCTGTTCCTCCAATAAGGCAATTACAATCCCATTCATTTCTGAATTCTGACCTCAACCAACTTTTCCTAATACCTTAACCACCATTACTTAAATCAGTTGATAATCTGCTATCTGTTTTGAAGCCTTCTTCAATGTAATGGAACAATCTTACTCACTCTCTTTGGATCCTGCCACTGTTGAAAACTAAAACAATTTGCTCAGAGTCATGCCAACTCTTTTGCACAATCTCATGACATGCAGGAAGATGTATTACAATTAAAAAAAAAAAAAATCAATAGATTTCTTCCTTCTTAATCCACCCACCACACACGGTACTGATGTGCTTTACTGCTTGTAGTTGTCATATGTGGATGAAATATAAAAAGATCCAATTGTCACCACATTAAGATTTTGTTCCATCCCACACACCTCTACCTATCTGTATTAACTATATATCAAGTATGTAAGTCTGAAACTGTTCCTTCAAACACTACTTGACCACTTTCCATATACTGCTCCAAGCTCCAAAGTTGTCGCAATCATCCACTCAGTAGTTCCACATATACACCTTTTTAATTGAAAATTTTACAATGTGGAATTTCCAGTTAAGAAGGAGAATGTGTGGAAATGCATGATTACTTTCCTCACCTGGATGCAAAGTGACTATCATTGTAATATATGAATCCTCTTGTGCCAACACTAAGTCCAGCTTCCTGAAATCCTGGGTAACTTCACATGCTGTTTTTAGATATCTTTCAGAAGCTGCTTAAATTCTATCTCCTTCTCATGTGTATTTCATAATAATTCTTCACCTGTGTTCAATGAGGTACTTTGCTGATGAATGTCATCCATGACTTTCTTTCTGACCCCCCCCCCCCTCAAACTATGTGCAGTCTATTTCACACAAAATAACTCAAATGCATTATCTCCAATGATCCACTCCTGTTCTTCCTGATGAAGATCTATTCCTCTTGGTTCTTTTTATCTTCATTAATGCTCCCACTGTATTCCATCTATTTTCCTCTCTGAAAATACAGCATCCCTTATTAATGATGTTTTTTAAAGAAATTAACAACAAAGATAACACAATAACTAAACAAATTTACTTATTATTTTCAATATTCCAAAGTTAAATTGACATCATCAGGGGAATAATACACTAGTACCAATATGTGCATGCAGTTACTCCATCAGTAAGTGAGAATGAACAGGAGAAATAAAGGGAGGCTTAGAGTCTGCTTGTTCTCTCTCTCTCATCTCTCTCCATCTCACAAAAAAACCTCTTCAATGTTAATCCTATAACAACCTCTTACCAACTTGTATGTCTATCATATCACCCCTCCTCCTCAATCACAGGAAGTCCCTATGTCACTCACAGTTCAAATTCTATGCATATTTTCATGCAATGCATTCCAACCATTCACCACTCTCCTTATAAGGAGAGTGGTGAATGGTTGCTTCTCACTCCTTTGATCACGCCCTTCTTTATACAGCTTTCAGGGATAACCTCTTGTTCTCTCCCCATCTCCCACCATCTTATGAAAAACCTCTTCAACATTAATCCTATAACAACCTCTTACCAACTTCAATGTCATATCACCTCTCCTCCTCTTATCCAATGGACTCTGTAAATTGCATCTTCTCAGCCTTTCTTCATACTGAGACCAGAAATTACCATAGTCAATTACCTCTGAATCTGTTCAAATATCTCTTCATCCTTTTGAAAACCAGATACCTAAATCTATGCTTAGTAGTTATGTAGCTTAATCAAGGCTTTATATGCAGTGGAATTAGAATCGCCTTACTTTTACAAATCAATGTCATTGGCATCATTGCCAGAATTAGTTGTGTAGTCACCACAATTTTAGAAATGTGCTTTCTAAATTTTAGATCCTTATCCACCATCACATCTAGTTCTCTTATTTCCTCTGCCTCCTCCAATATATCCCACCAAGGGTATACTCTACATCTCTGTTTTCATCTTTGTTTTCAAAATTTTAAAACCTTACACTTTGCAACATTGAACTTTCACCCCATTAATGTGCTCATTCACATCTATTCTGGCCTCTAATAAGCAAGGTAGTAATGAAACACCACTGAGCAATGAAAATTTCTAGCACCTATTCTTCTAAGAAAAAAAGGTCTAGTCAGTTAACACATTATGTAAATTTGGCACAGATATCATGGCAGTTGTGGCAAAAAAAAGCACAAATGTTAACAATCAAAATTTCAATTCCAACTAATCAGAAACTATAACATTGGGGAAAAAAAAACTGTTTTAGTCATATGTACATATTACAGTATGTAACATAGAAAATTTTTCAGTCTCAGATTCAAGACTGAATAATTACTTTTTTTATTTTTTTTCACTATAAGTAGATCAAGTGATTAATTTCATTGAAAAAAAAAATGCAAAATAATAATTCCTTCCTCTGGAATGACAGAATTTAAAATGAAATTTGGTATTCAGGGGAACACTATAAAAAGTTAACTACAACTTAGGTATAAACTTAACATAGATTTTTATCTAATTCTACCCATGAAAAGCTAGCTTACAGTACATTAATATAAGCACCTTGGGGTGGACTAAGGGTTAGATAATCCAGAAATCCTGCAAAATGAAAACCAACATGAAACTTTTCAAATCACTTCAGGAGTCCAATAAGCAGGATGGTGGTTTCGTAATAGGTGATGAAATTCATCTACCACTTAAAGACATTTTCGTGACATATGTGAGGGGGAGGGGCTTGAAAGTTCTGATAAACACCTAGAACAAAAATTAATTAATTTTATGTCTTCTTATATATCCTAAAAGAAAAAGAACAAATTATTACAATTGATGAAACATGGGGATTAAAATGTTTTAAGATATGTTCTTTCTTGTGGTAATATCAGTTGCTTTAACAGCATTTCTGTTCTAGATGTTTATCAGAACTTTCTAGGTCCCCCTCATATACACATATAGTTCTATTTTCATCATAATTTTAGTATTCTGAGCAGTTATTTGACTCTTTAAAGGACTTGAAGCACAGCAGAGAAGAATAAAATTAAATAATGGCATAACGAGTTAAATATTTCATATTTGTAGAGATATACAATATAAAACTATAATGTGCTTGCAGGTGACACAAGAAAGTGGATAAGATTAGGTTTAAAGTTCAAAGTTGTAGGAAGAGCATGCTCTATGGGTGCTGGTAGATAGCTTTGAATACAGTGTGAGAATCCTCAAAATTATTATTAAACTGTTATTATTATACAGATTTTAACCAGTATTAAATGTGGTTATAATGTATCTGCTCTCCAACTAATAGGCTGGGGCTTCAAATCCTGCTGTGGGAATGAATGTTTGGAAATGTTTTTAGGTCGGAGATGAGTTTAGTTTCATCATTCTGTGTGAGACCACTGCCTGGCTTACTGGAGGCCTGAGTGGTTGAAAAAGTTCATGTTTGGTCTCTAGAGTAAGATTACTGGATTATGTAAAAATAAATAATACAAAAAATATATAAAATTAGTTTTAAAAAAAAAAGATAAAAATACTTAGCTCATGCACAGTTAGAATATACTACAGGTTTACCAAAAACCTTTTGTGGGTGAGAACCACAAACTCAGTAAATAAATTTAAGGAGAGGTATGAACAGTCTACCCTGGTAATTTCAAGAACGATATTGCAACATAGATGATATACTAATTAAAATAATTTAATCAATACATCCAATATTTCAAAGTTAAAATGGCATCATCAGGGAATACAGATATACATTCATAAATACATACATATGCACTACATTAGGTATGTAAAGCATGCATGAACACGACAAAGATAGACCTAAAGTTCTAGAGTCACCTAGTGAGCATTTTCCAAATTTGAAGAATTTCATGAATTGAATTTGTTGAGGCTTGAGTAGTTTAACCTTTGATACTTCTCAGCTGATGGCTACAATCAGCCGAGAAGTATCAAAGGTTAAACTACCCCCCCCCCCAACATATGCTAAATTCATCAACATATATCAGGGATACAATTCACATTTGACAAAAATCCTTAAATAAAGCAACCTTGGAATCACCTGTCCTGTCAAGTGTCATTTCCATCCAGGAAGTTGACCATTAGGGATCTCTATCTGAGATTCATAATGGTCAACTGGACTAATGAATTAAATGAACTACAGATTTTGAAAAATGAAAAATATGAAAACTAAAAATTTTAAGACCAAAAAGTAACAAGAACTAGTGAACTATACCCAGGTCCAGCAACAGGACAGCTGTGCTGACCATTTTGTGAGAGCTGTCATCAGATGATAAACAGGGCAAATGGACTATGAGCTGCAGCATGGTTTAAGAATATGTTTCATCTCATCTATGTTTATATATCCAAAAAAATGGAATATCCCTTCTTTGAATGCTCAATGATCAGCTACAGTCTCTAGACCTGCTTGGTATCTACTAAGTAGATGAAGGAACACTAGCGGAGGTGCACTATAAGGCTCTGAGTATAAACCACTGTTATTTAATTTGTACATAAATGGTACAGGAAATGGTATGAAGGGAAATATTCAGTTGTTTGCTGATGATGCAAAATTGGTAGTGCAATAGTTAATCCAGGCAATGTAGAAAGCTTGCAGGATGATTTAAATATGCTGACAGTATGGGGGAAAAAAATAACGATTGCTAGTTTAATGTAAAGCAACTTCATGTATTTTAGGATGAAAAGATTACAAGCTGTACTACATTGATGGAATTATACTTCAGGAAATTAATGACACTAGAATTTGGAGATGTTGGCAGATAGGGAAGGTAGTTGAAATTCAGAGGGCAAAATGCAAAAAAAAAACTGGCCAAAGTAGCACATCGAATTACTTGATTATTGAAGAACACACTAATAACATTACTCCTCTTTATAAGGCCCTGATATGGTCACATCTGGATTACTGTGAACAGGTCACCTGGCACTGTTGGGAATGAGGAAATGGATGAATCCTGAGACAAGTGACCAAGATGATGAGTGGTCTATAATGATACATTGACAGTTTGTGGGTTGAGGAAATTAGTTGACAGGTGAAACAGAGGTTATATGATAGAAACATTTTAAGTACCTAAAAGAGTTTTAGAAGAATGATGTGAAGGAAATTTTTCACATGGCTGGAAAGTGGGGAAGGGATTGAAATGAGATACAATAGTTATAGGATAAAAATATTAAAAAAAACAACAGCAATAATAATTGAAAAAATACCTGAAGATTCTACTAATGGAAATGACTGCAACCTCTTGTTTGCTTTAAGAATAGATTTGATTTCTCTGTATGTGGCCCCTTGCCATACATAAATAATTTCACGTACCATAATATCTTCAACATAAACATTATGAGCCCTAAAACAAATAACAAAATAGATATGATTAGCATAATATAATACATCATCAAATTCCTGCCATGTATGCTCAAGGGGTGTACAGGATATGATAGTACTCTAAATAACTAAAAAATGTAGCAAAAATACTGAATCATTTTGAAAATTATCTGCATTCCAAAAATACATAAAATGTTCTGTAGGTAGTTTTTGGTATTGAGACCACATCGTAATATAAAGAGTTTATTAAAAATAAACAAATTAAAACCTGACAAGTTTCGTGCATCGTAAGACTTATATCATCAGGGATAATGGAAGGTACATAAAAGTTTTACCCAACAAAAGCCTATTAACGATTAATTACACATATTAGATGCTGTTTTTTTTTTTAACTTCACAACTGTTAAATAATTGATAAACCAGAAAACAAATGATACATTCATTACTGTGTGCAGTTGGAACATTGCTAGTTGTTACTATCATGTTCTGTGGTATCACACGTGCTATATCCTAGGTCCGTGGCAGTTAAATTTTTGATGAAAGCAGACCAAACTTGATTAAGCTTCGATTTTTATTGCATTGTGTAGAGATCTTAAGCATTTGTGAGGCTTCTTTAAATTTTCTTGTGAAACAGTTATCAATATTACTGTTGATAACTGTTTCACAACATCACAACAGGCAAAATCAGATTATGAGAAAAAATTAGCTAAGTAGGCCAAAGTAAATACAAAAGAGTTTTTTTCATTATGTAGCAATAGTCAAATGTCCTTGAATAGTAATTTTTACTTGCTACATAATGAAAAAAACTCTTTTGTATTTACTTTGGCCTACTTAGCTAATTTTTTCTCATAATTTGATTTTGCCTTCCTTACCATATTAGTCACCCTTCTTGCTTGCACTTCATATTGCTCACGAGTATGCTAATTACCTGTCTTTATACTCACCCACTTTATTTATTTATTTATTTTATTTTATTTATTTGTTTATTTATTTATGGCTCTTGATTTATATCCTTATTCATTTAGCCACAACTTGGTTTATCCTTTTGGCTATGGGTACACAGCCTTGATACTGCTTCTCTCAAACAGTCCCTAACCACTTCCTGTACATTACTTACATTCTTTCTTTCTTTGTAGCTTCACCTGCATGGTCACTCTCCCCAATTGGAGCAGAGTGTCTATATTGGTTATGGATATATCTTCTGATGCTATTACTAGATCCAACACTCAAACTTCTTTCCCCCCCATAACATGTTGTTTCAGGTAATTATCCCTTAGCAACTGTATAAATTCCACTTCCATCTTGCCATGCCCCCTTTCCTCCCTCCAATCATTATACCATAGTTGAAGTCCCTCATAATAATTGCTTGGCCTGCACTCATTGTGTTAATCTGCCAATACATGGCATCTACATCTTCCTGTAGACCCCCATGCCCACACACACTCTATAAGAGCATATCCTACTGACTATCTCACATTAGATAACCTCAACTGAACCGTCTTCCCAGACCTAAAAATCCTCATTAACTTTTCTTTTTGTTGGTTGAAGTTCTTCAGCTATCAACAGTGATACCCCCACCTCTTGTCCTATTCCCTCTATCCTCCCTGAAAATACAATACCTTTATATTTTATTCCTGTAACTATATAATTTTCTGTCAACCACCAAAAGTAGTGGAGACAGAGAGTTGTAGAGCAGGTGCCCTCCCTTGATGAGTCCTTGGACTCCCTAGAGGTGTCATGCAATAATAATATCACAGAGTCACTCTACTCCGATCACTTTATTGTTTTTATCGTGTGCCTCTTCTACGGGTATTTTCATGGAAATATTATGCAAACAATGCAAGTAGCTGCTAATCAACATGCATTCATTGTCAGGGTTGAAAAGTACTCACCAGCTTCTCTTCCTTCTTTCACAGTCTACCTACCCTCTAGTTTTTGGAAAAGCCTTCTTTGCTCTGTCATTCCCAAAAACAACTTTAGATATTCATGAAACATATCAACAAATTCCTTCTTTGTGCTTCTGAAACTTTTCTGGATCATGTAGATTAATTTCTAATATATTTACCAAATGGAGACTGTTGGATTGCAATTTAGTATTCAAGACTTTCAGGTGCATTATAGCATTTCAAGAGAGAGTGAAAATAAAAATTATTTGATATTACAGTAACAGAGTATCAGATGCAAGTTGATGGTATCAAGAGTTGGAAAAGCCTTCAGAAAACATGAAAGCTGCACACCAATGCTGCACATACTACATTCATGCTGTATTATAATGTTGGAGGTCCCTATGTGCAAGATTTTTGATGAAACAAGATCTGACTTGATCTAGAATGATTCCCTATTTTTTGGTTGAACTAGCTGGAGTTTCTTAATATTTCTGATGATTCCTTGAATGTCCTAATGAAGAAATTATAAATAGCAAGGCCATTACTGTACAATACCACCTTACTTGATGATTTATCTGTTTATGTGTATGTGAGGCTAGTCCTGATTTGTTTTCTTCTCTCCATATCTTTGATATGTTCAGACATGTATCTCTCCTGATCAGCTTTTTTGTCCCACATAATAACATTCCAGATGAACAAAGTATTTTGTAACGTCTGTTTTCAGAGTTGTGAATGGGGAAGTATTGGAGGAAGAAGCAAACTTGATCTTGTTTCAAGAAGAGAACACCACCTTTATTCCTTGTTTTTGCAAATAGTGCAGATCATATTTCTTTATTTTCTCTCTAAGGTGTCCTGGATATATGAGGTGCTATCAAAAAGAAACTGAACTAGGCTAATAAAATCTTTACAAATTAACCCATTTAAATCTCCAGGTTGCAGCTGTAAACTCAAGTCTCACCCCCCTGTGATGATCTTTGAGATGATGGTTGGGTCATCAATGGCCTTTTGATGAAGATCTTGACAGATGTTCACACGGTGCTCCTTGCAGTTCAAGGGACAGGGAATGAACTTGGCAGCAACGTGATGCATGTTCAAATCTCTTGTGATGATCACTTGAGTGCGCCACATGAAATCCCAACTCTGTTAGCAACTTCCTGGATGGTGATGTGTTAATCTGCACACATAATCTGTCAAATTTTTTCTACATTTTCGTGGGTTGTGCTGGTAGACGGTTATCCAAGCTTCTCGTCGTCCTCCAAGGTGGTTCTGCTCTTCTTAAAATGCATGTGTCACTCAAAACACTGAGTTTGGCTCATGGTTTCATTTTCATATGCCTTACAAAGTAATTCAAGGGTCTCTGTAGCAAATTTCCCCAGTTTTACAGAAAATTTACATTTGCCCTTTGTTCTAATTTTTCGTTCACGTGAAATCACAGAATGGCACAAACATGTGATAAGAATAATGCACGTTACACGATTTCTAGTGCACACAGTTCAAAACCACGTGGCAGGCTGGCTGAACAATATCTATGCCACTGACACCTGGCAACATAAGACTGTAACTTGATCTGTCATCGTGTATCCAGCCCAGCCCATTTTCTTTTTGATAGCATTTTATAGAGAATGGTAATAGCATAACTAATTGGTATGTTGAGAAGGATGAAGGTGAGAAGATTATTTTTTAATTCTTTTGGCATTGCAGCCAGTGGATAAGAATGTATGTACAGTGAATAAAGGAGAATTCAGCTGTAAAGGAAGTCTGGTTGAAATAGACATTGATGGCTCTGTTAGCAATGGTTATGATATCATTATTGTTAATATTTCTATTTCTATACTGAACTGGAATCTGGGTTGCTGGATATTTAGGTGGGAAGAAAAGAGTTTTATGTTTGAGCCATGTGGTCTGATGTATTCTCCATTTGACCATTAAGAAACAAAAGTATGTTTTCATAATGCTCCATATAGAAACTAGCTAGGGGAAAAAGGAAAGCCCATTGCTACCCCTCTATGATTATAAATACTGTCCTTCTACAAGAAGTAACCAGGATGGCAGGAAAAAAAACATTTTTAAGTAAATTTCATGTCAGAAAAGAAGTAATCAGTGATGGCAGGAAAAAAAACATTTTTAAGTAAAGTTCATGTCAGAAAAGAAGATACTGAAGGTGATATCAAAACCAACAATGATGTCAATACTGCTTAAAAATAAATTTTGGATTAAAGATATTGAAGTGGATGGAGGCTCATTACATGTGGTACATTTTAGGGTTAAAATAGTATTACTTAGACTTTTTGCCCTATTACAAGGGCACTATGATCTTTTTGAATCAGTCTAAACTGGCAAGCTGAAAGGCTATGTTCTTGGGTTACATGCATTTTTAATGTATGTCGTGTTTTAGTGGTTTGCAGAATTTCTTCTCCAACTGAAACAGCAGATTTTAAAGAGCAAAGAATCTGCATCAAATTCTGCTTCAACCTCAAAAAAAACTGCTGCAGAAACCCAACAAATGCTTAAAGAAGCATTTGAAGGTCTCCAAATTCACCACAGCTGAATTAAAAGACATCAAGTTGCAGCAATGTCAAGTTAACATGGTTTTTTGTTGGGTTTTTTTTTTGACATCCAAAGCATCGATAACAAGTGATTCCTCCCCGCCCCAATCAAACTGTCAACAGCAAGTTTTACTGTTAGATTTTTGAAGCAAGTAAGGAAGGCCATTCAGCATAAATGTCAAGACAAGTGGGAGAATGATGACTGGGTTCACCACTATGACCCATTAAACAGTTCCTGGCTCCCAAAAAAAAACATGGCAGTCATTCTCCATTCTCCCATTCGCTTGACCTTCCCCCTGTGACATTTTTATTATTATTATTATTATTATTATTATTATTATGTGACACCTCCAGAGAGTCCAAAGACTCATCGAGGGAGGGCAACTACTCTACAACTCTCTCTCCACCAATCACTCCACCAACTATAATATATTATTAGTATTACGTGACACCTCCAAGGAGTCCAAGGGATTCATCGAGGGAGGGCACCTATTCTACAACTCTGTCTCCATCACTCAATCCACCAACTACAACATGTTAATGTTCATTTCAACAAAGCCTTGATAAAACTACACCAGGTCTACTGTGCACCAATTTTATCTCCTGGGTTTAGAGGGGATAAAGAAGCTTTGGAAAGAGTGCAAACAAATATGCATAGCTACAAAACTCCACCACTGTTTGCACAAGTCCAACTGGCTGTACTGTCTAGACACCTGACTAATAAGCATCTGCAACTTGCTGACATCAGCATCAGCTCACCCACATAGTGCAAGTTAAAACTAATTAGAGTACATTAGATGAATTGGGTTAATGTTGGAGAAGACATATTACTAAGTAAAATAAGTGATAAGTATGATTTATCATATAATTCGTTTTTACAGTACATTCAAAAATTGACTGTCATCGTCGTCATCTGGTAGCATCCTCTAGCAAGAGGGTTGCAGCAGATGAGCAGCTCTTCTCCATTTCTCTCTGTCTGTCGCTTCCATCATTCTTAAAAGTCCATTCCACGATGTCATTAAACCACTCTCTAGTTGGTCTTCCACATCTTCTCTTGTCAGGTGTCCCAAAGAACATCTCAAAAGATGTCCTGCAAATTTTGTCTTTCTTTGCATAATATTCTTTAGCAGTGTTCTTTCCATCCCAACTCGTCTTAAGTTCATCCAAACTAGGGAAAAGGTAGACGCATAGTGGAATAGAAATTCTGAAAGTAAAGATTCTGTATGCTCAGTTCTTGGCATGTGCACTCTATTTTTGACCAGAGTGCATGGGTACAGCTTAGGAGGAACATTGAGAGCATTATCTACGAATAATTGTCTAGACCCTTTAGCAACTGACAATTAATACTAGCAGGTAAAACCCTAATATAGGGTATGTCTACCTTTGATCACATCACCTCCTGCACCCTTTGAGGAAGGCTTTCCACCAATGTGCAGTAGACATCAGATGGAATTTGTCTCCATTCCTCCATAAAAGCAGAACTGAGTTCAGTGATAGATTGAGGATGTGCTGCTCGGGACCTCAATCGCCACTCCAATTTGTCCAACAGGTGTTCGATGAGGTCAGAACTCTGCACAGGCCAGGGAAGTCATTTAACACCCATCTCTTCATACATTCCATAAGAGCTGCAGTATTGTGGCATAGGACATTGTCTTCATAGTAACACAGGTATATCCCACAAAAACTCCACAGTGTAGACAGCACCTGATTATCCAGAATATCAAGGTACTGAGCTGCCTTCATGGAACCACAGACAACAACCAGTGGTCCCACTCCAAACCAACTGAATGCATCCCATACCATTACTCCTCCACCACCAAACTTCACTATGGTAAAACACACTGTGGTAACAAGTGTTCACCGGGCTGCCTCCACACCCACATCCTGCCATCAGACTAGAAACAGGTGAACCTTAATTCATCACTCCAGAGTTTTCCACTGGTCAATTGTCCAGTTCACATGTTTTTGCCCCAAGCCAGATGCGCCACCATGTTCGTTGTTGTGATGTTCACTTGTGTGCAGCTGCTCTTCCATGGAAACCCAGTAAATGGAGTTCTTTTCGTAAAGTATTAGTGCTCACCATGGTGTTACTGGTGCTCTGGAACTCATCACGGATGGTCTGTGGCGATTGTAGCCAGTGTTTGCATGTCACCCGTTTTAACACCCTCCTGTCCCTGTCAGTCATTTTCAGCAACCAACCTTAGTTTTTTCCTTCACCAGTGATGCTAGAAAGTCTCCATTTATTGATCACATCACCAACCATTGATTTTGGAAGCTCCAGTTGAGCAGCAATGGCATGTATGGACATACCACCAATGTGACAGCCCATGATGACACCTCTCTCGAAGTCACCGAATTCACGTTGTGTTGCCATACCACCTGTATTGAAGTGCTATGATGAAATACTTCTTCCTACTATACACCAGTTTTTATGTTATTAACAAACCTGCAATGTTCCATAACTTCAAATAACAGGGATGTCATGACAATTATTGTTAGATAGTGTATACAGACTGTAGACACTGGCAAACAAGATGGGATGATATGATAAAGGTTTAATAAACTTCTCAAAGGGTGTTGTAGGTTATCAACTGATGATAGTTTGTTATATGGAAGGTGGTATCTATGGAAGTTAAATTTGTGTGCAGTTAAGAAAGGAGTAAGAGCTAGATTTTTTGCTCACAGAACAGTGAGTGAGTGAGTGGAATAGTTTGCCAGTGTGAATGAGTTTAATAAAGTTATATGAAGGTCTGGTTTGGGTGATCTATGGCCTCCTTTAATGAGTCTTCTTGACTACCTAGAAATCTCTGATGATGATAGTAATATAGGTACACCACCAATTTTCCAGTACTCTTGATTCCAGAACCTTGCTGGATTGGATGTTTTGCCAGACTAATAGATGTCACAATAATAATAATACATCAGTGCACCTCTGATCCTGGAACACTAGAAACTTAAATATTAAATGTAAATTAAATATGAATTTGGTGATTAAACGAAATACATTAGTATAAATAATACAGTAAAACAAGATTATTAATTAAATTAATATTAATTTAATTTTAATATTAAATTAATATTAATATTAATCCTTCGTGTTAAATTCTATAATAAATGTCTCTAAAGGCTTACCAGCATTTAAGTCATCTGACAAACATTTTGTGATACTAGTCTTCACACAGAGTAATATTCTTTGGTTGGATTGGGTAAGAGATGTACCATTTGGTAGTAAAAATGCACTGTATAAACATTTTTGTACACGAGTTCAGCTCTTAGGTGAGCTCAACAACTATCCAGAATAAGAAGAATCTTGCAGACTTTTCAAACCATTCTAACATAACCTCAGTGGTAATTCAGCAATTTTTATTTCCACAGTATATTACAGGGTAAATTTTAATGCCTTTTATACATTTGCTCAGGACTGAGAAGCTCATCAGCTACAAGTTTAGCAAATTCATCCATATACTCAGTTGCTCCTTCATGGTTTGCAGACCGTTTTTCACCACATATTTCATAAAGCTTCCTAAACCTTGGAAGTCCTCCTTCACTACACATCCATACGCCTCTAATTCAGGTTCATTATGGAATAACAGTCTTTTCCACTGTCATGATATCTGACAAATCCACCCCACTTTGACATTGTTGAAACTATTCCATCATTTGATCAAGCTCAGTACTATTCTTACCATTTTCATAGTTTTTCTAACACTCATTTGTTTCTTGGAATCACTGTCTCAAAGAATTTTGGTATTTTGTTCTTTATATCATAATCAGGTGACAAATCAATATCACACAGTTTCCAAACCAAAGCAACATTAATGAGGCATTTCAACACTTCTACTTGAATTAATATAGACTTATGACACCTACTGTGAACAGGACCTTGCTAGGGTTAAATGTAAGTAAAATAAGCTAAGAATCACAAATCAAGGGATCACCACAACAGCTGAAGATATAAACAAAAGTCAGCATGCAGTACATGCAAAAGCCATCCATGGTGGATCAGTGAACTAGCCAGATGGTAGTGGAATATCAATTCCACTCTTGTAATTTTAGCCTGACTAAAGAAGGTATTGAACCACGTGTTGCTGGAAAATAATTGATAAGTGGTATACCTGTACTTAAATCCACCTTGTTTTTCCACAACCTGCTTCTCATGCTTTTTAGTTTCTTGCTTTTTCATACCAATAATACTTTATCCATCCTCTTTACATTCTCTCTCTCTCTCTCCACTATCCCAAATACCTAAAGCAGGCTAGTGTAATTATAACATCTATCTTACACTTCTCCATCTAACTCCTAAAATTTAATTTGATAACTTATACATTTGATAACTTTGTGTGCTCTACATTTCAACTCAAACTGAAGAACACCTATGTAAAAAGAGGAATACTTTCATAAATTTTATTAATAATGATGTAACTTTTAATTTCTGGCTCACCTAAGACAATAACAGTGATGTAAACTGAAATAAAAGAAATCAGATTAAAATGATCTAGGTTGCTTTATATTAGGGAAAAAGCTAAATGTGATGCAACAAAGTTTAAGATAACCGTAATATATTTCAGTCACTCATTCAAACAGAATTATTGACTCAATCATAGCACTATTAATGAAATTAGCCTTACTGTGAAGATGTGGAAATAATGGAAGGAAGGTATGGCAACTTCTTGATTTGGATAATGCTATCATATATGGAAGGTTGCAGAGACTGTGAAATAGCATTGGCTATAAGGACAGCAACCTGAAAAATATATTTCAATCATGTTTGCTTTCAAGAGACATTCTGAAAGCATAAGGAAATCACATTATAATTCTAAGTATAATTATATAAACACATATGAACAGCTTAGAAGAATTTTAATAAAATTTATATGACAAATATCCACACTGATTAAACAGTCTTTCAGTGACAAGAATGAAACAAATGCTGCTTAATTGTTACAAAAGTTTCATAGCTTTTGTAATTAACTCATTTAATATTACAGTTAAGGACATTCTAAGCAGATAGTTTCTTTACTTGAATTTAATTTTAATTAGGTTATAATAAAGTTGGATATACCCAATAACAATATTATGAAAGTTAAATAAAGAAAAACTGAATAAGTAAATAATGTTTAATTGATTTTTTAATTATTAACCTCAAAAGGTTAATATTTAAATGCTATAAGAATCACAAATTGAGAAATAGTAGCTTTACCTCTGGAGAGTCCCCAATCAAAGAGCAAAATGTTCCATCATTCTTCCAGCTGGTATCTCCATAGCACAACTGGAAGAATGATGGGACATTGTGCCCTTGGAGTGGAAAAAGACTATTCTTCTCATTGCAGTTCTATTTGTGATGAGACAAATCTTTATATGGGCTTTTTCAAATAAAGAGGAGTTAGCTGATCTCATGGAGAGGTAGCAAGGATTTTCCCCCCTGGAAACTTGAATGTTTTATCTTGCACATGGGCAAATTAGACAGAGCATACATAATTTACAGACAAAAAAATACTATTAATGGACTGTGAATAGACTGATAGTAGTGCTGTGTATAGACTGAAGATCAAATAGTATAGATGGTGGGCTATGTAGAATGGAGTGCACTCCTGTGACCCTTGGAGTGCACCCTTGGAGGTGTTATGTAATAATAATAATGATGAATTTTGGATTTTGCAAAATATGTACACACCTATATTCATATGAATTCCAAATACTGTTTACAATTGGTGAGTTTTAAGTATTCTTGAACCACTTAAATGGTGCAGTTATGGTTTTCATAGTAATGAAGCACATTTTCACAAAACATGTTTATCATTTATGAACTAATGGTTAGAGTTTAGGAGATAAAACAATTGACAATTTTTCTTCTTATCTTTATACAGTATTCAAATATAGTTTGTTATGAAAATTTTTATCAACCAATAAAGCTGAGTGAATAGTGTTTCCTGGTTTCTTTGCTTCTTGCATATAGTAAAAAATTCTGTATGCATGTATGCCATAACTTAAAATACTATGCAATATTTCTTCTTTAACTGCCATCTCCTATCGAAGGTCGGCAACCACCTTGGCAAATTTTGAGTAATTCTCAGCCACTCTAAACAGTTCCTCAGAGCTCGTGCCAGTCCATTGATGTCTGCCAGCCAAGATTTTCTTCATCTTCCATGTTTTATTCCTCTTCTTCCATTTATCTTCATTTATTAATCAATTGAAGTATCTTATATTTTTCATTAGACAGTAGGTGACCAAGATGTGCAGTTTTTCTTCTTTTTATGGTATCTAAAAGTTCAATGATTTCCCCATTTGTTACAGTATTTCTTGATTGGATGACTGTCATGAGATTTTTAACATTCATCTATATCAGGGCTGTCCAAAACACGACCCGCAGTGTGATTTTGTGTGGTCCACCTGTGGATTTTGATTTTCATGAGCGAAAAAATAAAATAACAATTTGAACAAATGCGTATTAGATATTTTAATTCTATCACTAATCGATAATCTCGATGTTGGTTAATTTATTTGGTGTTTTTACATCACTATATACCCACATGTTTTTCAAATATTAGATGTGTCAAAGAAGCATTCCTACACTGTTTTGTTCTAACACGCATGCTCTGGGCACTCACGAGGAACGTGAGCATGTAATTAATGTTGTTCGTTTAGGTTGTTTTGCTGCTGCTCACTAAATTACTAGATACACATTGGATGTGGTCCTCGGATAAATCTTTTTTTTTTAATGCGGCCGCTCTCAGATTACCTAAGGTTGGACAGCCCTGATCTATATAATCACACCTCAAAGGCTTCAAGTTTTTTTTTTAATTTCTTATTTTATTTATTTTTTAATGAATGTTATTTTCAAGGTCCAGGTTTCTGCACTGTACAGCAGCATAGACCATACACAGCATTTAACCATGTATACTCTAACCTCAAATTTAAATTGCAGCTAAAAAAAGTGTTGATTTCATCAGAAGAAAATTTTTTCTTGCCATTTCAATTCAAACTTTTATTACCATTTTTGAATTGCACTCTTTATTTAACCAGCATCTGAGATATTTAAATTTTGTCATTCTTTCTATTTGTTTCCTGTTTAAAGAAAGTGCTGAATTAAGAATTGGTTTCTTCCTTATGACCATGAATTTAGTTTTGGTGATATTTATTCTTAATTCCATTTTTTCACTTTCTTCGTTCACTAGTTTGAGAAGATTTTGAAGATACTGAATACTGTCAGCCAGGAGAGCTGTGTCATCAGCATATCAGATGTTATCGATGATTTCACCATTTACATTAATCCCTTCCTCTCTTCCTTTTAAGATTTTTTAAAGTATAGCTTCTGAGTATATGTTAAAAAGGAGAGACGAGACAACAGCACACATCCTTTCCTTACTCCTCGTTTGATGTTAATGGAGTCTGTAATAATGTCATCAACTTGAACAGATGCAATTTGGTAACAATATAAGTTTTCGATGATTCAAATGTTTTTACCATCTAATTCGAACTCTTTTTAATAATTCAATCATTTTGGTATATTGGACTTTGTCAAATGCTTTCTCAAAGTTGGTGAAGCAAATGAATACTTCCTTGTTTTGGTCACTACATTTTTGGAAATAGATTTAGAAAGAGCCTCTCTCATTCCCAAATCGTTTTTAAAGCCAAATTGGATTATCACTGATGGTGTCTTCACATTTTCTGTATATTCTTTTTTTTTTTTAATTATTTTCAGAAACATTTTGAGAACATGACTCATTAGCTGATCATTCTATAGTCATTACAAGCCAATGCATTTGCTTTTTAAGGTAGCATGATGAAGGTCAACTGTAACCAGTCTTGAGGGATTATGCCTATATCGCAGATCTTATTAAATAGCTTTACTAATATAGTAATATTGTCACCTTTTAATAACTTTACTATTTCTGCTGGTATTCTAACAGGAGCTAAGGCTTAACCATTTTTAGCTAAGTTCAGTGCATATTCTACCTCTGATCTTAGAATGCATAGACCTCCCATCTGTTCATAAGTATTTTCTGGGTTCTGTCTGTTATCAGTAAAGAGTATGTGAGGACAGATTATTATTATTCATGACATCTCCAAGGAGTCCGAAGACTCATCGTGGGAGGACACCCACTGTACAACTCTCTGTCTCCACTATTACACAGAACCGCTACTACCAATCACCTACATCAATGCCATCTGCTGCCCACCACCACCACCACAGATAGTATTTTTTGTCTGTAAATTGCGTGTGTTCTGCAGGGCCAATTTGTCTGTATGCGGGATGAAAAACCCGAGTTTCTGGGAGAAAAGATTTTAAAAAAAAACATAATTAAATTCTATTATTTTATAACTACACCTAAACCTCTTTTTACGCAAATTTTTTTTACATGAATTGGGATATCAAAAATAATTTTTTTATGCAATTTTTATTCACTTTTATATGACTAAGCTAAAGTCTAAGTTAGGAAAAAATCCATAATTCAAGAAATTCTGAGAATTTTGTAGAAGTGCATTCTCGTTTCAATTAAGAAAATTCTAAATTCTTACGAATTTCATTTATTGGGAATTCGGGGAATTCCCAATAAATGAAAAAGCATAAAAAAGCAGTTCTTAGCAGTTTGAATTTGGTGTTTGAGTAGACAACACAGTTACCGCATTTTTTGCAATTGCATTTTTTAAGTGAAATCAAAATAAAAATCGCGTTATAAAATTAATAATTTTGCCAAGAAATAATAAATGGTAAGTTATATGTAATTTTCAAACTCTCATTTCATTTCATTAACCGAAGATTTTAATCCAGCCCTCACATGATGTTGCTGATAACCAAAAAAAAAAAAAAAGGAAAGCCATTTCCTTGGATATAAAAATTCAAATTTTAGATCATCTTCAAACTGGGGAAGGTGCGACGGCTGTGGGTAAGCATTTTGGAGTCCGTAAATCAACTGTCAGATCTATAAAGAAAAATGAAGAGGCTATTAGAAAAGCGGTATGTTCTGGTACAAAATCGAGTGCGAAATTATCATCATACACAAGAGATGTTGTTCTAGAAAAGACCAAAAAAAGCTTTAGTAATGTGGATAGAAGATAATGTACAAAAAAGAATGCCAGTTGACAGAAATTCCATCAAGCAATCAGCATTGGGATTTTATAAACAGATTAAAAAACTGCAGCCAGATACTTCATCTCAATCAAGGAAAAAATATGAATTTCATGCAAGCAATGGTTGGCTGGCTAAGTTTATTAAAAGACATGCTCTTCATAATATAAAAATTAAAGTTGAAATGGCTTCTGCTGATGAAACAGCTGCTAAAGCATTTCCACAAAAACTTGCTAAAATAATTGAAGATGGAGGTTATACTCGTGAACAAGTTTGGAATATGGATGAAACCGGCCTTTTCTGGAAAAAACCAAACAGAACTTATGTATCAAAAATGCAAAAAAATGTTGGTGGGTTCAAAGCAGCAAAGGATCGCATAACACTCCTATTTTGTTCGAACGCTTTAGGAGATCAGATGTTAAAACTACTGCTCATAAATCGATCATTAAGACCACAGCCAATGAAAGGCATAGATTTTCAAAAATTGCAAGTTCATTGGATGGCCAACAAAAAAGCTTGCGTGACCATTGATATTTTCACTGAATGGTTCCACAAATATTTTGTGCCAAAAGTTAGACGCTATTTGAATAACAATGGTCTCAAATTTAAAGTGCTTTTGATTCTTGATAATGCACCCAGTCATCCTGCCATAGAACACCCAAATATGCAATTTTTTTTTCTGCTGCCCAATACCACATCATTGCTACAACCTCTAGATCAGGGTATAATTGTGACTTTTAAAACATATTATGTCAGACGAACATTTCAGTACGTTTTGAACAAGCTAAATGTCGATGAAACACTGTCATTTATGGATGCGTGGAAAAAATTTTCATTTATGGATTGTATTGATCTCAGGTTTGATTATCGTTATCTGAATTGAGACCAGAAACTATGAATGCATGCTGAAAAGCTATTTGGCCTGTATGTGTTAAAGAGAATGCTCCTGTTCCATTCAATCATACTGCAGAATTCCCCAATATAATAAGTTTGGCATGTGAAATTGGTGGAGAAGGATTCGATGATCTTACATCGGCAGATATCGAAGAATTGTTAATTGATAAACCTCTTAGCGAAGACTAAATAGTGGAGATTGTTTCTGAGACTCCTGAAAGTGAAGAAGTTAATGATAACGATCAAGATAATCCCACTTTTACTGCTGATATAATTAAAGAAGGTCTTAAACTGGCCAGTAATTTAGGCAATTATTTTGCCTGACATGATCCAAATGAAGAACATGCTGTGAAGTTTTCAAGTGAGCTTAAGTTGTTAATGTCTTCATACAGAGAATTATATCGCGACTTATCTAAATCATCAACACAGCGATTAATAACTGAGTTCATGCTTAACACTACTGAAATAACCAGTGGTACTTTTGTTCAAGACATGACAAGAAGAATTCCACAAGTTGAGGTGGAAGTCGATGACGATAATACCATATCTAGTAGTTCTAGTGATATTACAGTCTCACAAAAACGAAAGCTTTTGCGTTTATTGTCAGAAAATAGCGAATAACGTAATTTTTTTTATAGAATCCTTAGCAAACAACTGAAATGATATGTTTTTTTAAAGTTATTAAAATTCGTTATATGTATGTGTTCTCCATGAAATGTAAATAAAAATCTTATGATCCTAACGAATTTAATGTTTGTTTTTTTCATTATTTTGCTTATATTTCAAGTTTGGAACCAATCTTCACTTTTTCTATGGAGTCAGTAGTTCTTTTTATACAAATTCTATTTACGCGTAATTTTTAGGAATGTATCTATCACGTAACAAGAGGTTTAGGTGCATAATGAAGAGGCAAATGTTATGACAAATTAGTATAATCTTTGCACTTAATATTAAAAATTATGTGGTTCTGGTAATGTGCAGAACAATGAAACCTTGTGATATTATGTAAGTCAAAAGAGAATGAATAAAGGAGATAAAAATATATTTATACAATGGCATCAGTAAGGACCAAGGGAAACATAGGAGCAGTTAGAATTTCAGATCTAAATATTGACATGCTTATTAATGTCTACAAGTAAGAGATAAATTTCATCATCCAACGTATGACCACTACTCTGCTTTCTGAAGTAAGCAGAAGTTGTCATACATTGAATTTAATCCTCAAGCTGTCTATCATGCTAATGAATTAACTTTGCTGACAAGAGGAACTTTTTCAAATCACTTCAGGCTTCTAGTAATTAGCCTGATGGCCTTACACTGGGTGATAAATATATTAAATGCATCTTCCTAACAAATGATTAGATGATTAGGTCACAAAAATTAAAAAAAAAGGTTGCAGTTAGCAGTATTATGTCTTCTCATCAAATTATTACAATTTGATGAAACATGGGTGTTAAAGGGTTTTAAGATGTGTTCTTTCTTGTGGTTATATCAGTTGCTTTAACATCATTTTTGCTCAAGGTGTTTATCAGAACTTTCCAGACTCCCTCTCATATATAAATGTTTACATTGTCCATTAATCTGTTTGCAAAATACATCAGCACCTGAACAACTGCTATAGTAATATATTAGCAATATTCAAACCATATGCTTTGATTTATTAAGGAAATTTAAGCAATCTATTTAAAGATAGTCATTAGTTATAGTAGAAGAATAAGACCTTTTTAATTCATTTTTCCCTTTCTTTTAGTGTTACACGGTGATCAGCATTCATTTTTGAAATTATGGATTCTATGACCGTGTTAAAATAACTCTTTTTATTATCTCGACGTTTCGATCTTCATATCAAGATCATCATCTGGAGCATACATAAATATACAAGACAAGCTGCCTTACATTTCAAACAGTAAGCTAGAGAAACAATGATCTGATCACATGTTACTCACTGGCATGACCTCTAGTGTGAAAAAAAAAATACATCAAGCTAGATTTAATTTATGATTACATGAATAAACATTCTTGCTTACAGATGGTTTTCCTTCCAGTAACAGTGATGTCCTATTTCTATTATTACAATTGTTATTTTTGATTTAAAAAAAAAAAGTATTTATAAATTACAACATGAATAAACATTCTTTCTTATAGACTTTTTTCTTTAACGGTGATGTCTTATTTTTTAGTATTGAAGTTATTTTAGTTTTAGGATCTTGGATTTTCTACAGTCCTGTTTATAGTTGTGCTTAGAGAGGAAGGATTCAATGGATGAATATATGCCGTCCATATGTATGGGATTTTTAGACCATCATTATTGTTTAGATTGGGGTAGTTGATAATGATCTCACAAGCTTCCTTAAATTTGCGTTCATACCATGTTTTGGTGTGATGTAGACAACTAGTGCTTTTCCAGTCAATTCTATGTAAGGTGTTCAGGCACGATCAGAAAGGCCAGCTTCACCATGATTATTATATTTGATGTGTCGTTTATGTTCTTTTTGTCTGATCAGAATTCTGCATGCTGTTTCTCCTGTGTATGATATGTTGCAGGTGCAGTATATAAGGTATACTCCAGGGTGGGCCAGTAGAGGGAGTGGGATTTTGGATGAGTTGAGTAAGCTTTTTAATTTTGCAGGAAGTTTAAAGGTGGCTTTGAGGTTGTATTTTTGTAGTAATCTGTTTATTTTGTCTGATGTCCCTTTAATGTAGGGAATGGTTATAGTTTTACTGCAGTTTTGTTTGTCTTTGTTTTTTTAATAATTAAAATTAATATTAAAAAAGCATATTCAACTATATAAATAACCAGAATTATCAGTGAGAGGTGTTTTTGCAAGATACACATGCGACTCCTCCCAGGATTGGTTATAAAATGGATGGCCAAGGATTTTTTTTTCTATGCTTATATATACATATATATATATATATTTGGGACTACGACTGGCGATCCCACGTGAAAATATTGCCATTCGCCAACCCACACTTGGCCAGAGTGGTGAATTTATGGCCTAACCTTCCAAGATGGATCTGACAGAAATAAAATGGCCCTCATTTCCCAGAGGCCGGATTGTTACCACCTATGGCAGCAAGTAGTTAATCCCCCAGGTAACCAGATCATTCTGCCACTGGAAACTAGACCTTGGAACATTAAACTGTAGGACTCTGAGCAGTGAAACATGGCTAACTGAACTAACTGAAGAGCTAAAGAAACTAAAATGGGACATTCTTGGACTGTGTGAAGTTAGATGTAATGGTGAAGAAATTCTTCAATTAAAAAATGGAGAATACTATATTATACAGACCAAGATAAGGGAAGAATTAATGGAGTTTGATTCTCGATCAACAAAAAACTGAAGAACAGCATAATAGAATTTGACAGTGTATCCGATCGAATAGCAAGTATTGTTGTTCAAATCTCGAAAAGATACACTCTTAAGATCATCCAAGTCTATGCACCAGCAATAAATCATACTGACGAAGAAACTGAAGCTTTCTATCATGATGTATCCCAACTCTACAATAAAGGAAAACATCATTTCAGAATCTAACAGATAACCTTAGGTGTTGATGGTTATTCGTGACTTATTTTTTTACGGTATTAACAACACCACACAATTTTATCAAAGAGATGTTTTATTAACTGCTTATATTTCGCTGAATTTCAACTTGGCATCATCAGAGCACAACACACTTGTACATGCGACAGTGAGTGAGTGAAACAATACAATTGCAATGGACGAAAGATCTAAAGTCCTATTTTTAGCACCCTCTAACGGGAGAAGAAAAAACTAGCTATGCGGAAGTTTCTCTTAGCATAACATAGTCCCAAATGTTTGGCAAATTAATGCAATCGTATTTTTTAAGATTGGGAGAATTCTTCAAAACCATTGCTGACTCAAAGAATAATCTTTCAGATCTGTAACGACTCCTAAATAGCACATTCGTTTTCCTCCATCTAATCCTGTGTGAAGGAGTGTCCAAAGTGTGGTCTGCCAGTCCTGACTTGCCATAGTAATAGTAGGGAATGTATTTTTCATGTTCTTCCAGGCGGATGTTAACTGATCTTCCTGTTTGCCCATAATAGGCCAAGTCACAGTCACAGGGAACTTCATACACTTCTGGCTGTGCTAAAGGGTGAAGTTTATCCTTAGGCGAGCGGATCAGAGTTGCTAGTTTGACATGAAGTTTGAAAGTGGTGCAAAGGCCATGTTTCATCAATACTTTGGCTATCTTTTCTGATGTACCTCTGACATAGGGAATAGAAATGGTCATGTTGTGTTCTTGTGTATTAGGGGAGGGCAGAGTAATGGACTTATGTAGTATTTTATCTGTTTTGTAGGGAGTATGGCCGTTGGCTAAGAACATATGGTGCAGATATTTGAGTTCTGTGGTCAGAGCTGTATTGTTAGAACAAATGGCTCTGGCTCTGTGTGTGCGAGTGTTTTTAAAATGCCATACTGTTGGACTGGATGATGATGTGATTGTTTATGTAGGTATGTTCCTGTGTATGTGTAGGCTTTCTGTAAATGGAAAAAGATAGTGATCCATCTGAAAGGCTGGGGACTAATGTGTCAAGAAATGGTAAACAGTTATTCGATTCTTTTTCTACTGTGAAGTGGATTTTAGGATGTTGGCTGTTTAGGTAGGTGACAAACTCATCCAAAGTGTCTTATCCATGGGGCCAGATGGAAAACACATCATCTACATAGCGTAACCACACTTGTGGCTTGTAAGTAGCTGCGGTAAGTACTTTGTTTTCAAAGTGTTCCATGTAAAAATTTGCTAACAGGGGAAAGACCCATAGCAGTACCATTAATCTGTTTGTAGAATTTTCCTCCCCATGTAAAGTAACCTGAATTCATAGTAAATTTAAATAATTCAAAAATATCAGGGGGAAATTTAGACTTGATTAAATCAAGAGTGTCTATAAAGTGGTACATTGGTAAATAAAGAGGTCACATCAAAACTAACAATTAAGTCTGGATTCTTTAGGATAAGATTTTTAACCAGTGTTTTGAAATGGACTGAATTTTTGTACAAAAGTAGAGTTGTCAGTAAGGGGACAAGCAATTTGGCTAAATGCTGGGCCAGTTTATATGTGGGACTATCTATTCTATCGACTATGGGGCATAGGGGGATATTAGTTTTGTGGATTTTTGGTAATCCATAAATACGGGGTGATTTAACATGAGGGTTTTATTTTCCTGACGATTTCTTTGGGCCGAGACGTCACTTTTTTCAGCAATTTTCGGACTTTTTTCCTTTGAGACATCCTGGGGTCTCGATGTATAATTTGATATGTGGAACCGTCTCAAATTATACATCAAGACCCCACGATGTCTCATAGGAAAAGAGTCCGAAAATTGCTGAAAAAAGTGACATCATGTAATTACGTCATGTAGATTATGTGTTTGCCATCTGGCCCCATGGACAAGACACTTTGGATGCATTTGTCACCTACCTAAACAGCCAACACCCCAAAATCCACTTCACAGTAGAAAAAGAATCTAATAACTATTTACCATTTCTTGACACATTAGTTAGTCACCCGCCTTTCAGATGGATCACTATCTTTTTCCATTTACAGAAAGCCTACACATACACAGGAACATACCTACATAAACAATACCTTCATCATCCAGTCCAACAGTATGGCATTTTAAAAACACTTACACACAGAGCCAGAGCCATTTGTTCTAACAATACAGCTCTGACCGCAGAACTCAAATATCTGCGCCATACGTTCTTAGCCAATGGCTATAATCCCTACGAAATAGATAAAATACTACATAAGTCCATTACTCTGCCCTCCCCAAATACACAAGAACACAACATGACCATTTCTATTCCCTATGTCAGAAGTACATCAGAAAAGACAGCCAAAGTATTGATGAAACATGGCCTTCGCACCACTTTCAAACTTCATGTTTCAAAGTGGTGCGAAGTTTTCAAACTAGCAACTCTGATCCGCTCGCCTAAGGATAAACTTCACCCTTTAGCACAGCCAGAAGTGTATGAAGTTCCCTGTGACTGTGACTTGGCCTATTATGGGCAAACAGGAAGATCAGTTAACATCCACCTGGAAGAACATGAAAAATACATTCCCTACTATTACTATGGCAAGTCAGGACTGGCAGACCACACTTTGGACACTCCTTCACACAGGATTAGATGGAGGAAAACGAATGTGCTATTTAGGAGTCGTTACAGATCTGAAAGATTATTCTTTGAGTCAGCAATGGTTTTGAAGAATTCTCCCAACCTTAAAAAATACGATTGCATTAATTTGCCAAACATTTGGGACTATGTTATGCTAAGAGAAACTTCCGCATAGCTAGTTTTTTTCTTCTCCCGTTAGAGGGTGCCAAAAATAGGACTTTAGATCTTTCGTCCATTGCAATTGTATTGTTTCACTCACTCATTGTCATGTAGATGTCCAAGTGTGTTGTGCTCTGATGATGCTGAGTAGAAATTCAGTGAAATATAAGTAGTTAATAAAACATCTCTTTGATAAAATTCTGTGGTGGTGGTGATGGTGTTGTTAATACCATTAAAAATAAGTCATAAATCATTTCAGAATATTAATGGGAGACTTTAATGCTAGAATTGGTATACAACATTCAGATGAAAGCTCAATGGGAAATTTGGATATGGCATGAGAGATGACAGAGGAGCAAGGTTAATAGAATTTGCAGAAAAAGAAAGCCTGTATATCATGAATTCCTTTTTCAAGAAAAAAAAAAACACATAGAAAGTGGACATGGAAAAGTCCAAATGGAAAAACTAGTGAAATTGACTTTATCCTCAGCAATAAGAAAAACATTTCAAGACTGCTCGTTATAAACATCTTCGACATTGGAAGTGACCATCGTATGGTATGCAGTAAAATCCAAATAAACTGCCAAAAAGAAAGAAGAAAAATATTTCAGAGATCAAAGCAAAACATAGATGTACACAAACTCAACATTAAAAAAAGACATATTCCAGCATGAACTAAACAATAGATTTAAATATCTTATAATAATAGATGGCAATGCTGATTTATCAGAAAGTAATGACATTATTACCCAAAACCTTTTACAATGCTCATTGAAATAGCTGGTACCACAGAACAGAACCAAGACAAAATCTCTGAAGAAACAAAACAGCTTATGAAGAAACAAAGAGAAATGAAACAATCAATTAACTTACAGAATAAAATTGAATACACTGAATTGTGCAAAACAATCAGAAAACGTATCGCAGAAGAAATAAGAAAATTCAATTGTAAATTCATACCACAAACAATTGACCATAGTCTGAAAAAAAGCCAAACAGCAATTGATGAACAGCAACAAACGGATGGTTGTAGTCAAACTACAAGATGGGACCATCATCAGAGATAGATATGCTATAGCAAAAAGAGTTGAAGTACCACAGATTCTACCAGAAGAAGTTATGTAGAGCATCCAAAGCTTGCAAAATGGGAAAGCTGCAGGTGAGGATGGAGTTATAGCTGAACTTCTAAAAACAGAACTTTCTAAAAACAAAACAAAAATAATCTTAGCAAAACTATTTACTTTATGTCTGAAGAAAAAATGATGTACCAACAACATGGAAGAAGACTATTCTAATTCCGATACATAAAAAGGTGAGATAGAAGACTTGAACTACCGACCTATCAGTCTACTATCAGTGGTTTACAAAGTGTTTAAAAGTCTTAGCTCATAGGCTTTGTGTGACTCTAGACCTAGCACAACCAAAAGAACAGGCAGGCTTTCGAAGGGGCTTTCGTACAATGGTGTAATGAATATCAATTACCACTATGTCTTGGTTTTATTGATTATGAGAAAGCCTTTGATTTACTTAAAACTTGCAATACTTAAACCATTATGAAACCAACAAGTGGAGGAGCTATACATCAGAACTATCAAATCAGCATACACCACTGCAAAAGCAGCAATTCATTTCAATGGAAACATCTCTACTGTGGGAATACAAAGAGGTATAAGACAGGGTGACACAATATCTCCAAAATTATTCACAGTGTGCCTAGAAGAAATATTCAAACTTCTTGATTGGGAAAGGAAAGGTCTGAAGATAAATGGAAGTTATTTATCATGTTGGAGGCTTAATGGATTGTATACAGCACTCAGAAAGGATTAAAACAGAATTTAATACTTCCTAAATTTTGTCTCAGTCACTGAGACATCTTCAGGGATTACAAAAAAAACTAATTTAACATATACACAAATACCACACAATACTAAGCTCAACCACGTGGGTGACTCTAAAGTCCTATCTAGGTGGAGCGTCCTCTAAGGCAGTTGTAGGTGGCCTGGAATGTAAGTTGGGATCTCTGATGATAAGTGTTTCCCAAATCTTAGGAAGCTTAATGCAATCATATTTATTAAGATTTGGTTGATTTCTGAGAGCTGCTGCTGATTCTAAAAATAGTCTCTCTTTTTTTGAATTTGCTATGGTGGTTTTTTTCATGAGATCCTGTGGGTTATATCCAAGACATGGTCAGTCAGGCCTGATTGACCATAGTCGTGGTTGCAGATATATGACTTGTGTTCCTCTAGGTGGATGGTTGCTGAGGAAAGCAACCATCTGCAAATGCAAAGGAAATTAAAAAATTAAGAACAACACAATTTAGTATGAAAGAAGTCTTGGTATCACAAGACTGGATCACAAAAGGAATACATGGAGAAGAAATCAAACCAAAGTCTCTGACATCATAGGAAGAGTGAAACATCTGAAGTGACAATGGGCTGGGCATATTGCTCGAAGACAAGATCAATGATGGACAAAAGAAATACTGGATTGGATTCCACGAGAGGAAAAATGACCACGATGGCAACCTAAATCACAGTGGATTGATGATATCATCAGATCTGCAGGAGTGACATGGAAAAGGAGCGCCATGGACAGACAGTTTTGGAGTAATCTTGGAAAGGCCTTCATCCAGCAGTGGATCAACAATGGCTGATAATGATGACATATATATATATATATAACCTGGAAATCCTTATTAATTCACTTCATGCTTCTAGTAATTAGGCTGTGATCTTACACTGGTTGATGAAATTTATCTCTCACCTAATGACATTCAAAAACATAGTATGATTTGAACCCTCAGTCTATTGGCTGGAGAGTAGATGTACTAACTATCAGGCCAAACAGGCTGACAAGAGGTAGATGACTAGAGACAAGTGACCTATAAATGTTAAGGATATTACAAACAAAATTACAATGCAAATACAGCTATAGCATTAGAGAAGGTGATGACTCATGTATTATGAGGAAGTCCATGTGAATGGGCAATGCTTATGACTGTATTTTAATATAAATCTCATACTCGTAAGATTTCAAAGGAGAGGAAAGAGTAAGAGAGTTTCATTACATAAGAAGGCTCCAAAAATATATATGACATACAGAATGCAAGAAAGGATGAATAGACATATGCTATTTTAGGGGGAGGGTAAAGCACAGCATTATGGAAGTACGTCTTATCTTAGCAGTTTTTTTTAATGATAACATACATGAATAGCAAGAATGATTTTTTTTTAAGAATAATAACATACATGAATAGCAAGAAGGATCATATTCACATTTCATTTGAAGAGCTGTGAATAACTGAGAAACACATAAGATGGAAGAAGATAGTTCCAGAGGGCAGCAAGAGAACAAATGAATGAAGAGGAAATGTTTAGTCTGTGGATTTAGAGTTGAACTGTGAAGGAGTGTTGAGCAGTTGTTGCATGTGTATTTCAATATATTTAACAGAAGAAAGAGGAATTATTGATATCAGTTCAGATGAACTGCTGCTGCCATAGAAGTATTGGTAGAAGATGCAAGCAGTAGAAACGGAATGCCTGTGTAAGAGTGGTGAAGTTAATTGATGAGAGATGAATTGTTAATCAAGCTAACTGCTCTTTTCTGTATTGAATCAATTATTTTTAGGTAGTTTTTAGGGATGTCATCCCAAAGGTAAAAAAAGTATTCCATGGTGGGATGGATTTAATTATAATTTGTACTGGATTAAAGCTGTTCCGTTTTAAGGCTGAACACCTTATACCCATACTAATGAGTATAGATGTAGCCAACCCAATAGGTACCTGATGTTGGACATCAGGTACCTATTGGAATCAGGTGATATTCATATTCAACATCAGGTGATATTATATATTCAATCTCCCAGAGAATTGCATCTCTTCTTGGATTGAAAATTGATAACCAGTTTGATTTAAGTATAATACAAATATATGCACTCACCTTCAGTCATTCAGATGAAGAAGTTGACTATTTCAATAAGGATCTCTGAGAATGCTGAAGACAGTATGTTATTGGAAAATTATTACTATGGGAAATTAACTATAGGACATCATTGGAAAATTATTATAGGAAATTAACATAAAGTCAATAAGAAACAATAGGGAGAAAGTGCTAGGTGGTGTGCAAAGTGAGAGAAGCCTTACTGAATTTGTATAAAGCCAAGAATTGTATATAGGAAATACTTCTTTAAAAAGCAAAGAAAATGAAAATTGATCTGGAGATCACCAAATGGACAAATTTTTAACAAAGATGATTATATTATGAACAATAAAGAAATATTAGAAGATAAATCTGTGGTCAACTAGTTTAACTATGATAGTAATCATAATCTAGTGAGAGCAAAGATAAAAATAAGCAGATGATAAAGAGAGAGAGAGTGAAACTGAAACTGGATAGGGAAAAAAAAAATGAAAATATAAAAAACCATAAAGAAAATTTTGAAGAAATAATAGAATGAAAGTTAAAGGAAAGAAGTATGGATGTACTCGACTTATCTAATCAAATGGAAGAAATAGTCTCAACAATAATAGAAGTTACTAAAATTTAACAAAATCATTATCAGTAAATCTTTAAAAAGGTACCTATGGCATAATTATAAACAACAAATGACAATAACCACAGTAATTAACTTGAATGAATCTACTTTCATTAGTTGATTACTGCGATTATCGTGTAATTTGTTGTTTATTATCATCAAATAGAACATATAAAGAAAAGTTTACTGTACAGATACTTAAATAAATAAATAAATAAATATTACTATTATTACGCAACACCTCCAGGTATTCATTGAGGGAGGGCACCCATTCCACAACTCTCTGCCTCTACCACTCAATCCACCAACTACAGCAAACCTCATCATCAACACCAACGCCATATACTGATCACTAGTATTTTCACAATCACAAACATCCATGCCCATGGCAGGATTTAAACCTGCAGCCATTTTGCTGGAGAGAGCAGATACGCTAACCACTCGGCCAAACAGGCCAGCATAAAGGTACAAATAAAGGAAAGAAAGAATTAAGGAAAAGGAGACACAGAAGTAGTATCACATACAATATAGGATTTGTAGAAATGTAAAAGTCAGGTTAAAAACGAAATCAAAAACATTGGAAAATATAATTTAAGAACAGTTCAAAACATAATAGTAAACAAAAATTCTTCGAAAATTATCAAATGAGGGTTGCTTGGAAGAAAAAACTGAAAAATAAGTAAAGAATAATGCAAAGCAACAGCAAAAAACTAATGGTAATATTACTATTATTGTATGGCACCTCCAAGGAGTCCAAGGACTCATCGTAGGAGGGCACCCTACTCTACTTCACTAAATACATCTCACCCTCTCCACTACTACTTAATTACCGCCAACTACCACCCATCATCACCAACAACAATATTTTTGTCTGTAAATTGCATGTATTCTGAAGACTGATTTGTCTGTATGAAGGATGAAAAACCAGAGTTTCCAGGAGGAAAAAAAACCCTGCTACCTCCATATGAGATTGAATAACTCACCTTCAACTTAAAAAAGCCCATATAAGGATTCCTTTCGATGAATACGCAGTAATTTTATAAGGAACCTATACAAGGGCAGAGAAATAAATACAGATCCACTACTAAATTTAGATGAAACAGAGAATTACCTATCATAATAGAAGAATTATGGAAAATCCTCAAGTCAAAAAATAGATAAAGTCTACTAATATACCATCTTCCTGGAGAAGATGATATATTAGTAGAATGCACAAAATCAGGAGGTTCACAGTTTCATAAGATCATACTACATAAGTTCAACGATGTTCTAACTACAGAAAAAATTCCACTCCAGTGGTATAAAGCATTGATTATATTATTAGATAAAGGGCATAAGAGATGATAACAATAACTATAGCTCAATCAGTTTATTATTACAATTGTAGAAAATGTTTACATGCATTATAGTAAATAAAATCAAGATTTCTGAATGATGTACATCAATACGAACAATCAGACTTCAGAGCAAGATTCTCTACAACAGATGAATATTCGCACTATTAACCAAGTAATAGAAAAAGTAAACGAGTATCATCCTCCTGCACATTTGGTGTTTGTAGATTTTTAAGGAAAAAACACATACTTTGATTCTTTATAATCAATCAGAAATAATAAACTTCTTAAAACAAGCCAGGAAAGAAAAGTATATGAGATTATTAAATCTATACATAAGAAATCAAGAGTCTGCATAAAGATGGAACATCAGGAAAAGGAATTCAGCATGGAGAGAGGAGTGAGTCAAGGAGATCTATTTCACCCAAATTATTTTCTACATAACTGAAAGAAGTCTTTAGGAATGTTTCATGGGAAAAACTATGGAGTTAATATCAATGGAAAAATCTCAATCATTTATCTTTTGCAGTGACAGCTGTTCTTTTATTAAAAAATGAAGGTCAGGGAATGCTAAATGACCTTGACAAAGAAAGGGAGGAGGATATGAATATTAATATAATTAAAACAAAATGATGATAAATTCACATCAAATCAAACTAAAATTAGCACATAATACTATTGTAATAGTGGAGGACTATATTTACTTTGGTCAATTTTACCATTAACTCCCCAACCAGCCAGGACGTATATATACGTACAGATAAATCTGGATACGATTCTGTAACACCCATTGAATAACATGGATAAGAAGTGCAAGTTGGTCTCACTATTTCATCCACCTCAGCCGGTAGAGAGGTTAATGTTTGTCTATGAAGACTACAAGATCGCTTGCTTCCTTTTATTCCTGTATGAGCCATAGTTGATATATATAGCCTTATCCACTCCTATGAAGAGGTTTCTGGATATATATTTGATCAGATAGTATATCATCTTGGTTACTCACAGCTGAATCGCTTTACCTGTCTCCCTATCACTACAGACTCCCCCCCACAGGTTAATGTTCTCTTCAAGAGTGCAGTTATCCAATGCACTGTTGAAAAGAACATTAACCACCTTATCAATGTAATACCAGACTAACAAGGTGTCTACTACAGTCCCTAAGTCTCTAGGTTAATTGACTACTTGCAACAAATTCCTATTATTATGGTACTCTGCCTGAAATGTCCTTTGTTCATAATTGCAATTACAAGTAATAAATTGATTCTCATTAACATTTGCCCATAATATTAGGAATTATAAACGGGAATATAATCAACAGGTTCATATTTTATTTATAGACTTCAGAAAAGCACATGACAGCATTCATAGAGAAGGTCTTTGGGGAAATATTAGTTGAACTGGGATATCTCAAAATAATACATTTTTTGAGATTATTAGTAATGTAAATTTAATCAAAATTTACATTACTGATAACTAAAGCATGGGATTGGCTAATTGAATTAGATCTAGACCTTTCGATAGTAAGACAGGATCAAAGATGACCTTTCGCCCATCCTTTTTAATTTTGCTACCAAAAAATATATTCAAGAAACATTAAAAGATAACACAACAGAACAGTAATATTAAGATAAGTAGATGATATATGCCTAGTTTGAGAAAATACTAGAGACATTAGAACAACATTTAGAAAACACAAAACTGCTACTGAAAAATTAGGAGTACAAATCAACTAAGGTAAAAGTGAATATTTAAAAATATATAGAAATCACAAACAAGGTGGGGAGGGGGAGAATGACCAATTTACATTTGATAACATGCAATTTAAAACTGCCATTTCCTTCAAATATACTTGAGATAATAAAATTAGCACAAAACTATAAACGAGAATAAATCCCTCCACTGCATCTTATCATTCACTACATCATTTACTATCTTCTATGTATGGAGTGAATTTGATGAACTGAAAGCCTTATATATGTCCGATGGACTACATATAAATTTTTTGGAGTTAGATGTTTGGAGAAAGTGTTGTTTAGTGAGAGTGCAAAACCAGGAAAACTAGATATTAGGAAAGATGAAATCGAGCATGTGTCTGGCCACCCGTGATAAATGAGCATCTGTACACTAATGATTATGCAATGTTGAATGGGGTTTGACAGGTTTCCAATTTGAATGGGTTGGTAATGACATTATACAAGGGTAACTATGGGTACAAAGGAATGTTGAAATGCATGTACACAAATGCAAGAAGTATCAGGAATAAGGGTGAGGAGTTTTTGGCATTGGTCAGCTTGACTTGGGCAAAAATTATAGGCATCAGTGAGACCTGGTTGACTGAAAATGATATAGTTACAGGGATAGAATATAAAGGATATTGTATTTTCCGGGAGGATAGAATGAAAAGGACAGGTGGAGGGTATTGCTGATGATAGCTGAAGAATTACAACCAACAAAATTGGAAGTTAAAGAGGATTTTAGGTCTGGAGAAAATTGTTCAAATTAGGGGCTGTCTTGTGTGAGACAGAGACAAATAGAACAAAATACTTTGTATAATGCTGCTACAGAAAGGGGGGGGGGGGTCACAGAAAGATGTAGATGCCACGTATTGGCAGATTATCACAATGAATGTAGATCAAACAATTAATATGAGAAACTTAACTATGAGACATCGACTGGAAGGAGAAAGGGGGCATAGCAAAATGGAAGTGGGATTTATACAGTTGCTACTAGGATAATTACATGAAAACATGTTATAGAGGGGACAAAAGGTTTTGAGAGTGTTGGATCTGATAACAGCATCAGAAGATATATATCCATAATATGGATATATTATGGTGTAAAATCATGTATAGAAGGATTTTCGTACAAAAATACCTTACATACCGATTTTTCTGGAAAACGAAATTCTATTCAATGTACTTGTGATTAAGTAGCAAATGTTTTCTAGTTTAGTAATATAGAAATAAATTTTTGTGAATTGTTAAGTATTGTAACCGCAAAATTTTGTAATAGAACAAATAAAGTTAAATATGAATTAAATTATGAGAAAAGAAAGTTCCAGACAAAGGATTACTCCAGAGGGATTAAATTATGACCTTAGGCGATTGCTATGGCAAAGGTCAATTATGTACGGGGCTTCCCGCCTTAATGCAATGACAGAAAAAGGTGGCGGGTGCAGACCCAGGAAATACCAAAGGGATTAAAATCGGTAAGAGTTCCAAGGTTGAAGGAAGCGAATAAAAAGGGGATGGATGGAGAGTTCAAGGCTCCTATTCCCGCAGGTAGTAAGAAGGCTCTTTCTCGTTGGTGGCATGTGGCGCTTAGGTGTGCACTTTTTGGTTTTGTCATCGCCTTTACCTAGATGTTTTTTCCAGCTCTCGATTCCAGCCCTAGATGCAAGGAATTTTAGTGTGTGTGTGTGTGTCTTGCAGACTCAAGGTCGCAGATCCATGTCATGCCAACAGACGTCCAGAAGTAATAGAAGGCTCGAGGATGCAGTAACAACAGTCAGTTCAAAATATTCCAGCTGCCAAGTTTATTAAAGGTTTCCATTAATGAAATATCTTCGATATTGTAATAGGCTCCCGGTAGTGAGCTATAATGAAGGTAAAAGAAGGATCCACAATTGCGGACTATAGGACCAAGTAAGGCCTTGTATTAGAACTTTCTAGAAGTAAAACATGTGGAAGAGATTGCCATTGTACTGAAAATTTTGTTAGAGTTAAAATCATTAATAAGGACTCTAGGTTGCAAAGTTAATTTTGGGAAATAACCTGCTGAATTATCTGTGTTAAGATTAGAGTTATCATATGTGAAGGTTTAGAGTGAATGATATAATTTAATGTCTGAGTTAAATGTCTGATTTTGTGTTAATGTCTACTTAATGTCTGGTTTTAGTGTATGCATAACTTATTGGAATAATTAGTGCATTAGCCAATTCGTTTAAAGAAGAATTGTGAGGCTAAGTTGATTGATTGTAGTCCAAGCTAATATTGGTGAAAAGTAGAGAGCCTGAGAGTTATTTTGAATTTTGTATTGACCTTTTCGTACTTTCTTTCAATTAGAATGAATAAATTGTTTTGTTTACCAAATAATTTGCCTGATTCCTGCATACCAATGCACTGCTCATAAAATTGAACCTGTATAATCTAAGGGGATAGCTTACCACAACTGTAGAATTGAGTTTTACGTTGGTTGGTAGAGTATTGAGAGTTAGGAGTATTTCTGTGCTAAGCGAAGTGTTTTTCTTTTGGAGGGATAATAAAATCTTATCTACGATTTCTGATGGCAGAGCTTTAAAAAATAAATTTTCAGAAGTCAAAAACGAAGAAATACGCTTGCTGATATAACAAAGGAATTTGGCTCTAACCCGAGGCAAGTTCCCAAGTTATAAAATTACGAGCACGTAAATAGTATAGATACAACCTTGAGAAAGGGGGAAGGTCAAAAGGTTACGAGTAAGGATTAAGAATAAGTAACTAGATCAGGCAACGGATTATATACTCGGAGTTGTGACTGTTAAAGTTAAAGATAAAGTAAAGTTAAATATTGAGAAAAAATTTGAATATAATTTAAAATTAACGTAGATTTTACAATGACACAGACAAACAAAGATTTAATACAAATGACTCGTTTTTACAATGGATATACAGGGTGTTCGGGATAAATTTGACAGTTTCGTAAGGAAAAAGAAAATCTTCTTTGTATCTATTAAATTTAATGAATTGACAAAAAAACATTACAGGCAGAGTTAATTACAATACTATCAACAAGATTTACTCAAAATAACCACCATTAGCATCGATCACAGCTTCAATTCTGCTTCGGAACCTCGAACAAGCTGATGCTACAGTCTCCCTGGGAAGGGCCGCAAAAACTGTTTTAATTTTATCCATTAACTGGGCTTTTGTATTACTGGAAGTGCGATTGGTGTCTTTTTCAACTGCGCCCCATACAAAATAATCCATGGGGTTAAGGTCTGGGGAGTTTGGAGGCCAAACATTTGGACTGGTGAAGTCGTAGAAATTTTCAGACAACCATTTTTGACTTTTCCCAGAGGTGTGGCAAGGGGCCGAATCCTGCTACCATACATACGGCCTACCATTGGCTACCCTTGTTATCCAGGGCTTGACTACAGTTAGCAACTCCACGAACAAAGCCCGAATTCCAATGCCAGGGTTCTTCAACACCTGTTCCTGCAGATTTGCGAGGAATTCTGCTGTACGAACGCAATCAGATCGTCTGCTAGGGATCTTTCTTCTTGCTACATCCTCGTAGTCACCATTGCAAGTCTCTAGTTCATGCCTGATTGTTTTTACTGTATTCAGGGAGCATTGGGCAGCAGTCGTAATATCCTTATTTTGATGGCGGGCACGAATCATCATGATACAAGTTATTCTCTTCCATGATTCAGGTGGGTTTCAGCTATCCATCCTTTCTGACATCTTGTATATGAATGAAGAAGGGTCCAAACTTTTAAATGAAGAGAAGTGTGTGTTAATACATGTAACTTACGGAAAAATATAATTAATTATAAATATGTCAAATTTATCCCGAACACCCTGTATATATCTCCAATGGGGAGAGTGACCATGTAATCTTGTTCTGGGAAGTTGCCAAACATGTGAATTTTCTGACAAGAAGGGGTTTATGTTCAGCTATAATACTGGTGATTATGAGAGAGAATCAGGAGTCATCTAGTCATGGCTTGAGAAGCTCCAAGAAGGTAAGAATGTTAGTAGTGCATGGCAAATAATCAGAGATTGCTTGAGAGTAGCCAGGGTTTCCGGGCGGGAAGGAATTCCTGCCCGTTCTGAGGAATTTTTTCGTTTTCCCATTCCCGAATCCCGAGAAAATTTGGTCAGGAAATCAGGAAAATTTTTAATAAATTATTTTTTATTAAATCATAAATCATATTTTAATATTTTTTTATGGATTGCCATCACAATGAATAAAGAGTATAAAGAATGTTGGGAATATTTTAGAAAAGATAAAGATAACGAATCAGCTCATTGCCAAATATGCTCCAAAACTTTGCAATGCAAAGCATCATCAACCAGTGGTCTACATAGGCACCAAGTATACATTCATGTAATGAAAAGGAAAAAACAGTCTGAATTGAATAACGATGAGCCAATGCCTTCATCTTCTAAGAGACAAACGACAATTTTACATTATGTCAAGGGACTGGATTTAGAAGAAACCATAAGCAAATTAGCAGCCTTGGATGGGATATCAGTCAACACCATCACAAAAAGTGAGTTTGTTATGGAAAGTTTCACAAGCAAAGGAACAGTTGCCAAGAAGTCCATCTTCAGTTATGACAATAATACATAATTATTATAGTAAAGTGAAACAACTGTACATCCAGAAATTGGAAGTATTCAAATGTGATAATAAAAAGCTGAGTATTTCAATAGACGAGTGGACCAGTTGCAAGAATCGCGGATACATGTTCACGTATACTGCAACGAGAACCTTGGTTTAAAAAGAATACATGGGAACTGTCCTGTTGAAAAAGTGTTATCCTTGCTTCAGGAAAGATTAGAAAACTTTCAGTTAAAACTTTAAAGTGATGCGGTTGTAATTACAAGTGACGGCGCAGCTGTTATGGAAAAATTTGGAAAATTATCACTGACTATTCAACAGTACTGCTACAACCATGCGCTACATCTAGCTGTAACAAAAGTATTTTATGTTAAAAAGTTGAAAGGTGAAGCATCAGTGACTTGAAGCAGTGATAGTGAATTCAATACAGATTCTGAATATGATTAAGATGATAACAGTAATTCTGAGTTAGATGGTGTGGCCCGAGTTGATCAGTATGATTTGCGAGATGATCTATCTTCGGCAATTAGCAGCGTATGAAGAATTATGAAAATATTTAAATATTCTCCAGTAAAAAATTCTCTTTTGAAGCAACAAATAACCAAGATTGAAAAGAGGGAACTAGAAGTCATTTTGGACTGTATAAAATACGCTAGAACACACTGGAGAGAATGACAGAGAGATTTTTAAAGATCATAAATCCAATTAAGACTGTTTTACAGGAGCTGAAACTTGATCACTTATGGAAAGAAGAGTATTATGAAATATTGAGAGGTATGTTGAACTGCTTACAACCTGTAAGATTAGCAGTTGAAGCCTTAAGCAATAGAGAAGCTAATATTCTCACAAGTGAAGGAATTTTAAGCTCCTGTTCAGTAATTTAGAAAAACAGAATTCTTCAATGAGCCAAATGCTTTTAAAGGAAATAAAATTTGAATTGGTTAAACATAGAAATAGAGATCTTGTGTCTCTCACAAAGTACTTGAGCAACGTTAGTTGTTTATGTAGATGGAAGAGGGTGAATTTTTTGCCTTGTCAAGTAAGAATGAAATTGCACGACTGGCGAAGTCATTAATGGAAAGACTTTTTAAAGGAACATTTACAGCAGAAGAAGTTCCAATAAAAGAAATAAAGGATGTCCTTACAGAGAGCTCTGACATTAAATCAGAATCTGATCTGAAGAGTGAATTGACTAATGCAACATCAATTTTGACATCAAAGCCTAGCCCTATGCATGCAGACAAAATATTTGCTTCTCTAAGGAAGGAAATTAGCTTATATGAAGCAACGCATTCTCTCACTCCCAACTTGAAGATGCTTTTAGATGCACTCTTAACAATTTGACCAACATCTACAGAAAATAATAAATTTAGTTTAATCCTTTATCCAAGTGTGAGCAAACAAAGTTTGCACCTGAAAATATCTTCAGGACTGAATATGGTGTTGTACTACCTTACTGGGGTAAGGTAGTACAACACCGGGCAACTCGTAGCAAAGGTGGACCACGCTAACAACACTCCTATCCCAGTATCTCCCATAATGCAAAACACATCTCATTGCAGATATGTATAATGTTATGCATTAAGGGATTGGCCGTTACACATACTAGTTTTGACCTTTATTGAGGTCTCTTCAGTAGGAGACAGGCCCAGAGGTGGGGATACCAGGCAGAAGCAATAGCGAGGTCATCTTTACCTATAGGAGTTGCCAAAAGGTGTGCCACCTTTTTTTTTATTATATTACTCTGGATTTAGAGAAAGATGTTGAAAGTTTATTTTTCAACAACCTTACTGGAGTAAGGTAGTACAACACCTACCTTACCCCACTAAGATAGTACAACACCATATTCAGTCCTGAAGATATTTTCAGGTGCAAACTTTGTTTGCTCACACTTGAATAAAGGATTAAACAAAATTTATTATCGTCTAACCAAGTGAAAAATAAACTTTCAATGTCTACAGAAAATGGAAGAAATTTTTCCACATCAAGTATATTTGTTACAAAGCGAAGATCATGATTGTCTGATCGGGCAATTAATGCTCTATGTTTCTTAAAGTTTCATTTTAAAAATGACAAATAAAAACTATTTGTAGTATTTTTTAATTTTCAAACAAATAATATTTGCATTTGTTTTCTATTAATATTTAATTTAATAAATAAAATATTTAAATGAGGTTGGGAATGTTAATACATTGTGTGATATATGTAAAAACTCACTGTATACTATAAGGTTTGGTTATATAAAGTTTGCATTAATTACATGTTTATATTTTGAGGAAACCAGAAATATAACAGAAACCTAGCCAAAATGATACCGTAGTGACCCCTGTTCGCTCAACACAAGAGATGCACTAGTCATGAAATTCCGGTCGACCTCCATTTAGGAAATTTCATTTACTTATTTATTGCTTCGATCTTTTACATATAGGAGTGTCTCGAAACCTCTGAAAGACTGCGCCAGGGCCACGAACCCCGGTTCTCTATGGATTTTCTATTTATTAACATTTACTGTTATAGCCATTATTACAGATGATCAACAAAAATTAAATAAAAAAGATTATTTCAGGAATTTTCAAGCATTCTCAGGAAATATGATTTCCCGTTCTCGATTCCCGAAGGTTCCAAAATGGCAGGAATTTGGAAACACTAAGAGTGGCAGTATCAGGCTGCATACTCAAGGTCAGGAGGATAAACAAAGGTGTAATTAAGTGGATGAGTAGGGATAGAAAGCAAGAGATGCAAAAAAATAAAACATTGTGGAGGGAATATAAAGATAAAAGTTATCAACATACTTGCTAGCCGTACAAAGTGCAAGTAAGAAGGGTGAGTAGGTAAGGAAGGCCAAATCAGACTAAGAGAGAATTAGCCAAACAGGCCAAAGTAAACCCAAAAGAGTTTTTTTACTATGTAGCAAGTCAGAGGAAAAATGATTATGGAATGATGACTTTAAACAATGCTCATGACAGGAAGGTGACTGAACCAAAAGATATAGCTAAGCTGCTGAGTGATCATTCTGTAAAGGTATATTGTCCACGTGGCGACTTTACAGTTGCTGATGCTACAGAGATGCAATCAACATTGAGGTAGATGAACAGGAGGTGTTCAGCATCAGGGCTGGCGGAAGCGGGCATGCGCTGCATGCGGGCGCCACTACGAAGGGGGCGCCGCTGCCAGGGCACCGTTCATAAGTTCATTTTTAAGAAACAAAATTTTTATCATGAAAACAAAAAATATTTGAATGATCAATATTAAAATAAATATTGGTCAGATACACCGAATAAAAATTTTTAAAAAAAATTGTATGTTGCCGCCTCTTTGATCAGTCGGCTGTTTACAATTTTGCAGCGAGAGCAGGCTAAATGCTTGCCTAAAGAATGTTGTGTCTACTCCAGTGAAATGGTGAACGGTTTTATGTGAAGAAACGAATTTTCATACAAAACATTTGTTGCTAGTTAACCAGTCATATGGTACGCATCTCAGTAGGCTACTGACAGTAGCGCAGTGCGGACTATTATTTTGTCTCTGTGTCATGTTGTGTAATAATTTCTTGTGGGTATAAAATAGAAATGGAATCAAAAATTAAAAAAAAAAAAAGTTATCCGGTGCACAAAATCATAAGCGTCATGCTGCGAAAGAAGCAGATGTTAAGAAACAAACTGGGGCTCTTAATAAATTTGTTAAAATATTCTGATGCAGATTATAACCAACTCGATACATCAGAAATCAGAGTTGAAGAACCGTGCACATCATCCAGTTTTCATGAAAGTACTATTGCAACTATTGAACAAGATAACAAGATGCATGATTTAAGTGAAAAATAGTTAGAAGATTTAGTTGTAGTTGACCACAAAACTAACACATTGTTAGTCTCTGTAAATTTAGAAGATCCAGGTGAATGGGGAAATATTGATGAAAAATTACGAGTTGTTTTAATTGAAATGGGGCCTGTTCAAAAGAAAAATATAATATATCCCAGAGATACATATGGTCGTGAATTTGGCGACACGTATTATAATAGAAAAATGGAAAACGGGGAGCTCGTGCCAAGAACATGGTTCATTTATCCCGAAACTTTAAAGTCTGTTTTTTGCTTTTGTTGCAAACCTTGCACACCTACCAAATCAAGTAGTCTTGTAGAAGGCTATAACGATTGGAGAAATGTAAGTACAACTTTGAATATATATTAGACTAGTTTAACTATCATGAATTTTTTAAAATGGAAGGAAGTTGATAAAAATTTAAAAAACAAAATACTATTGATTGAGAGACTCAATGGAAAAGAAACACTGGACGAGTGTTTTAGAACGCTTGATTGAAATTATAAAATTCCTTGGTAGCCAAAATTTAACTTTTCGCGGATCATCTGATAAATTATATGAAAGGAATAACGGCAATTTTTTAAAATTAGTCAAACTGTTTGCAAAGTTTGATCCCGTTATGGAAAATCATGTTGAAAGGACCCTACAACGAAACAATAGAGTACACTATTTGAGTAAAGACAGTAAAAATGAAATATTGGAAACTTTAAGTAACGCAATCAGGGATACAATTTTATTATCAATTCGAAAGTCTAAATATTATTCCATAATTTCAGACTGCACCCCTGATGTAAGTAAAACAAAACAAATGACAATTATTATTCGCTTTGTTTCCTGTGACAATGGAATTGTTAAGATCAGGGAAAATGTTTTAAGTTTTGCAGATATCAGATTCCACAGGACGTGATTTATGCACAACAATAATGGAACAACTGGAAAAATGGAACATTCCCATTGAAGACATGCGAGGTCAAGGGTATGACAATGGGACAAATATGAAAGGGAAAAAATATGGGCTCCAAAATTAAACAAAAATCCTCGAGCTTTTTACGTGCCATGTGCTGCTCATACTCTAAATTTAATCATTAACGATTCAGCCAAAGTGAATGCAGATACAATTAGTCAAGAAATATACAATTTCTTTTCATTCTCTTACAAAACGCTGGGCAATCCTTTTAAAGTTTGTAAAAAAATTAACATTGAAACAGCCATCAGATACTCGATGGGAAAGTAAAATAAATGCAATCCGCCCTCTACGATATCAGTTACGAGAAATTTACGATGCACTTTTTGAAATTTTAAATAATGAAGATTTTAATAAAGAAACTCAGCATGAAGCACAAACATTATGTGCTAAAATAAAGGACTACAAATTTATTTGCTCTCTTATAATTGGGCATGATTTACTTAACAGAATAAACCCTGTGAGTAAAATGCTTCAAGACAAAAATATGAACATTACACTTGCTTTAGAATCTATCGAAAACTTAAAAATTCTTAGAAGAGTATCGATCAGATACAAATTTTAAAGAAGTACTAAAACGGCAAAAGAACTGAGTGCAGAGGTGGATGGAGAGCAATAATTTAAAACTGGTACGGAAGTCCGACGACGAAAGAAGACACGGCAATTTGATCACAAGCATCATGACGAAACGCCACAATCACCAGAAGATAAATTTAGAGTGAATGTGTTTTATACACTTCTAGACATTGCAATGTGTTCGTTAATAGAACGTTTTGAACAACTAAAAACATATTATGATAATTTCAATTTTTTGTATAGATTACTACAAATTAATAACGAAGATTTACAAAAAAATTATGACGATTTAGAGATTCTCTTGAAGGACGGCGACAATAAAGACGTAAATGCAATAGAACTATATGACGAGTTATGTACTTTCCAGGATATTTTTCGGAAGGATAATTTAAATATTCAAAACCCTTACGATATTCTTAATTTTATTTTGTCCAATAATTTATCTTTCCCTAACTTTCCAATTGCTTTAAGAATACTATTAACCTTACCTGTTAGTGTAGCGAGCGGTGTACGTTCCTTTTCCAAGTTGAAATTGATTAAAAGTAGGTTTTAATTTAAAACCTACTTAAGAACAAGTATGTCACAAAAAAGGCTTGTTAGTTTGGCGTTAATAGCTATTGAAAATGATATATGTGCGGAATTAGACATTAAGACCATTATTTCTAATTTTATGAATATGCAATCAAAAAGCCTAAAATTTTAATTTAAAAAAATGTCAAGTATATTTATGTAATTTAATTTATTTTGTTATTCTGTAAAGATGTTATTTTTTGAATATTTATATTAAATGTTCTAATTATTTCTGAATTCTTTTATTATTTTCTCATCTATCTTTAGTTTCTTTTATTTTCCTAAAAGATAGTTCCACTTATAAAAATTATTAAAAATTTTTTACAAGTTACTAAGAATTTAGTAACTTATAAAATGCAAGAATTTTTAAAACTTTAGTTCGAATAAATTTTAACTTTAATTAAAATTCATTTTAATTTTGTTAGCGATTCAGGTCGGTGAGAAGGCTATAATCCCTGTATCATTATATTCAACGATTAAAGTGAGGTGGCTTTATCAAAATTTGCTTTAACTTTTGAGAATTTTTTGAATATTCGGGTTTTTAACGATTATCCTGCTTAGTCAACACCCGCGGTTCATTACATTTAGCGAACCAACGTGTGGCTGTTCTGTCAAAATTTATTTAAGAAATTTCAAATAATTTAAATTTTTATTATCGTAAAAGAACCACACAAGCCTGGATCGTTATACGGGTGCTTAGATAGACATTGCATGCAGGCGGCAAAGACCCTAGCGCCGGCTCTGTTCAGCATATTAAAAAAATCTGAATGTGAACAGGAGAGAGAGAGAGATTCAATGGCATATCAGCCTGTGTACTATGTGAATGTGCAATAGAATTGACATTGCCTCTGGCAAAGTTGTTCAAATCTAAGTCTCAGCTCTGGCAGGGTTCAAAGGGAGTTGAAAGAAAGTAATATAGAACCATTGCATAAAGGCGGCTCCATGACAGAGGTAACAAACTACACACCAATTAATATATCAGGAGTGGTTGTTAAAATATCGAAAAAGTTGGTGAAAGATAAAATACAACAGTGGGTGGATAAGGATGCGATACTCTACAGCAGGCAGCACAGCTTTGTTAAGGATAGGTCTTGTCATAGTAACATATTCACATTTTATAATAAAGTGACAGCAGAAATGGATAAAGGTAATGGCTACCATGATATTGTTTGACTTTGCCAAAGCATTTGACAGAATACCACATTGAAGACTATTACAAAAGCTGGAGCAAATGGGAATGGATACGAGGCTACTAGCATGGATATGTGGGTACTAGGGCCACTACTCTTTAATTTGTATATCAATGCTGTAGGGAAAAGATTTAAGAGGAGATATTCAGTTGTTTGCTGATGATGCACAACTGGGGAAAGCAATATTGATAAAGGTGATGGTAATCTCCTTGCAGGATGATTTAAATAAATTGGAATTGTGGGAAAAGGATAATGACTGTCAATTTAATGTTACAAAAGGTAAGGTTATGGACTTCAGGTTGAAAAGGTTGCATACAGTGTATCATATTGATGGTATTGAATTGCAGGAAATTCATGAGGCTAGGGACTTGGGGATAATGGTGGACAGAGTTGAAGTTCAGAAGGCATACTGCAAAAGTTGGTGAAATGGTTCAAAGAATTATTTGGATGTTGAAAAACACGCTAACAAGTAAAGACAAGGAAGTTATTATACCGTTTTATAAGTCCATGATTTGGCCACATCTTGACTACTGTACACAGATTTGGTCACTTGGGTTTCTTGATGACTCTCTATCACCTCTTGGAGACCAAGAGGCAGTAGAGAGGATTCAGAGACATTACTAAGATAGTGACAGGTCTGTGGAATACTCCCTACGAGGTTGAAGGTTTGTGGGTTACAAACCTTAAAAGTTTAGTTGATAGGGGGAAAAGAGGGGACAAGATAGAAACTTTTAAGATATTAAAGGGGTTTTATAAAATTAATGAAATTTTTCGATATATGACAAATAGTCTAAGAACTAGGGGCCATCTGTGGAAGTTGCGTAAGAGTGTGGTTAGTAGCGGCGTGCAGAGCAGATTTTTTGTGGTGAGCAAGTGGAATGGATTGACAGAATTGGTTGCGAGTTCCCTGACTGTGAATGGATTCAAAGGGAGGTATGATAGTAATAAATTTAATTTAATCCTTTATCCAAGTGTGAGCAAACAAAGTTTGCACCTGAAAATATCTTCAGGACTGGGGTAAGATAGTACAACACCGGGCAACTCGTAGCAAAGGTGCAAACTATGATATGATTTGTGAAACTATGATAAGGAATGATAGGATTTGAGTGTATAATGGTTAATTTTTATCTCCCATGATGAGTCTCCAGACTCGGAGATACTGTAAAATAATAATAAACTAGAATACATATCTCCAATGGTTCTTATCTTTCACTCCATCATTTACTGTCTTCCAAAATTTTGTCAAGCACAGTTAAAACAGAAATATACAAGACAGTTATTAAACATTGTTTTATATGGAGCAGAAACCTGGAACATAACAGACCAAGATGCAAAAACTTTGCATATCTTTAAAAATAAAATCCTCAGAAAAGTCTATGGAGAAGATATAATCAAGAACTATATGAACTCTGTAGATGTCCGATGAAATCTGAGCTTGTAGATTAAGATGGAAAAGTAATGCGAAGGAGAGATGACTAAATGAGCATTCAAGATGGGCTCTGATAGAAAGCAACCTAGAGGAAGATCACAGCAGCAATGGGAGGTCAGCATCCAAAAGACTTATCAGAGATGGGAATCTTGACTGAACTAAAACAGCTTGAGATAGAAAGGAATGTAAGAAGTTTGTACTTGCAGGAAAGAACTATAGAGGTCCAGCAAGCTAAAGGAAGAAGATATTCTGCAGGGATTCAGTTTAATCTATGCGATGTCACTCTGTCCAACTTCGCATCATCAACAAAGAACTGGATATCACACTCTAAACCATCCCCAATATCACTAATATATAAGTTAAACAATATTGGCTAAAGTAGAGAACCCCATGCACTCACCTTATCTTAAATCCAGACCTCTACATCACTTTCTGATACCTGTCAGTCACTCTCCTATCAAGTTTATTTTGTATACTCATCCCTTTCATGTTTGTATAACAACAACTCCTGGTGTGACTGCTATACAGCAATCCCTCGATTAATGCACTCCTGATTAGTGTGGATCTAAAATTCGATTAGTGTGCCTATATACATCTTCAAAATAAATATTACAGATTTTGAATATTTTCTATCTATACATTTTTATGGCTAACTATTTTAAAAAAATCACTCACCATGATGAAATACTTTAGTTACCGATTTAAAACATTTTACAAAGTTATTTTTTAATAGCATACTACACTATTTCCATGTACACTATGTTCCGAATTTACCGTCAAAACTTTTGCTGATCATATCTTGGGCCTACTTTGCAATTGTTTCCCTTACTTTTTTATTTTAAAGTATTTTCACAATCTTTCAACAGAAAGAAAGATTTCTCTTGTTGAAAGAAAAAGAATAAGTGAGCGGAAAAGTGGAAGTGTGAAAAAGATTCGAAAAGTAATCTTGTTGAAAGAAAAACTTGGAATAATAAAGAACAATGAACAGGGCGAGTCCAGTGCAAAGATAGGACAAGAACACAAAAATGAGTGAATCAACTATAAGAGGAATATTAAGCAAAGCTACTGAATACAAAAAGAGAAAGGTAAGACTGCTTCAAGTTCATCATGCAGGCACTCGAAATCAAAGTATTATAATGATTGAATTAGAGAGACTTCTTTCTACATGGATCAAAGATTGTAACCGAAATCACATTCAGCTAAGCACTGACCTTATTAAACCAAAAGCATTAAGCTGTTTGCAACCATGATAGAAAGGGCTATCAATGGTGGAAAAGAAGAATTCCAAGCTAGTGCCGGGTGGTTTAGGTTTCAAAAAGAGAAATAGCCTACATAATGTTTAATCACAGGTGAAGCTGCAAGCACAGATAAGGAGGTGGCCACAAATTATCCAGAGATTTTTGAATAAAATTGTGGAACCGGGGGCTATTGTGTCCAACAAATATTTAATGTCGATGAAAACAGCCTTTTTTGGAAGTGAATGCCTTCCAAGACTTTTCTGGCCAAATCAGAAAAATCTCAGCCTGGTTAGAAAGTCGAATGAAATTACTGCTAGCAATATGCGAGCCATTTGGAAGTACATTCTTCCACAGTGTGCAAAAGATTTTGAGTGATTCCGACCTGCTAATTTTAGATCTACAGCGAGAAGATCCTGAGGAATATGAAGAAAATTTAATCACTGACAAGCCCAAAGAGATTTCAAAGAAACAATTTGAAAACATTTTTTTTGTACAATTGAAGTGTTTAAGCAGCAATGACCCTAATGAAGAGAGAAATAGTAAAATTTGCAGAAGTAGTAGAAGAGGCAATAGGACCATATTGTCAGTTGTATGAAAAAAAAGAAACGGAATGCCTGCCAAACTATGTTAGCTCAAGTCTTTGTTAAAAAGTAGAATAATAAATTAATATTCTGAATATGTTTTATTGTCTTTCAGCTTCATGGTTTTCCTTTAACTAGGCCATGAGATGTACCCTAATTCTTTTATAAAAAAAATTATGGGTCAAAAAAGAAATTTGAGGAACAAATTATACTTTTCCCCATAGGTTATTACATTCGATTAGTGTGTTTTCGATTAATGCGCCTGTTTTAAAGAATGCATTAGGCACATTAATCGAGGGATTGCTGTATTAAAATCAATTTCTTGCAACACTTTAATAGCTTAGTTGGAGATGAATACTCTACAAAAGTGAAAAACATTATGATCATTAATTTTGAGATATCTACCCTAAAAGGGTATTCAGGATACTATAACAGCAGATTATATTTACATTATTATTAATCCTGATCCACAATTTTCCTCTAAATTAGTCTATTACTTGTCAATACTCCAATATTGTTATATCTAACATTTTATGCTTCTAAGGCACTTCTGATTGAATCAATACACCTAGCCATGGTCTTCCTATGGGTCTCTCTTTACTGCCATCAAACACCTGTCCTTTCTTCACCCATTCTATTTAAGTGGCATACCACCTCAGGTTAGCTCTGCTTACACATTCTTGTATGCTAACAATGTCAAGCCCCTTTCTACTATCTTCATTTTTAATATGATTCTGGAATTAATGCCATCTTTTATCTCCATCTGTTTAGGAGTACAACATCATCTGCATAAACCAAAGGGCTAAGTTATGATATTTTTGATTCTATTATCATGTTTAAAATCTACTAATTTCTTTCATAATACTTATAGATGATGATTAAGAGTAAAGATAGCATGCACCCATGTCTTACACCTGATTTTACATCAAACCATCTTCCTGTATTTCCTTCAATTCTAACTGCTGACTTACAAGTTAAATATAAACTATGTATTGCTCTGTATAATGTTCCAGTTTATCTCATAAAACTGTAGCATTTTGAAAATCTTTTCTCTTGGCACATTGTTATATGCAATTTCCAGTTGTACAAAACTTAAGTGCAGATGCTTATCATATTCCCATGATTCAACTATTTGTCGTAAAGTAAAAATCTCATCCTGACAACTTACGTTTGATCTGGATCCAGCTTGCTCTTCTCTGAGTTTTGCATCCACAATCTTTCTCAACCTCTTTTCAAGTATGCTTGCATAAATCTTACCTGGAATGCTAAATAGAGAAATTCCTATGTAATTCTCACATTCAGCTTTATTCCTCCTCCCCCCCCCTTATAAATAGGAACAATTAGAGCTCTACTCCAATCATTTGAAATCTAGCTTTCTGACCAGGCTCTCTAAATTATGCAGTGTAGCCACTGCAAAACTTTTATACCTCCATACTGAAGCATTACTGTTTGAATATTTTTCTACTCCCGGTGCCTTTCCACATTTCAAGTTTTTGACGGCATTTCTACCTCAGGTATTGGCGCATGTGCATGCACACACACACCTCTTTGCATTCCTCTAGAAAATGTTCTAGTATGGTTCTCTCGCTGCTTGTTTCATTTAACAGTCTCTCAAAGTAATTACTCCAAACTAGGATATCCTTGTCTTCAGTTTTCATGTCACCTATATCATCTTTGATTCCTTTTGTGGTACTCTTTCCTAATAAGATGGGAGGCTCATGTTAACTGTTAATTAGACAATGCCTTATCATACTTCTCTTTAAACTTTTTCATTGACAAAGCACTTATGATTGCCTATGACAACCCATTCCACTCATTTACAGTGCTCTGATCATTGATTAACTAGTGGGTTCTAGGTGATGAAGTTAATCAGTTAATCTCTCAAAAAATTGAGACCTTCTCACAGTTAATGACCTTCTCCATTATTTAAGAGAGGAGTAAGGTGAGGTCAAAGAAATGATAGTTTGATGATACTTTTTTTGGAGGCTGGGGAAGAATGACTGAATATCAGTTTATTTCCATGGTTTGATGGCAGTTATCGAGTATAATAGAATGTAGAGACAATACATGATAAGTGTTTGTTTTAAAGTATAACTTTTATGAATGAATGGAGGAATACCATCAGGACCAGAAGACTTGTTTGCTATCAAAGTTATTCAAAATTCATTTGATATCTCTCTCTCTCTCTCTCTCTGGTAAAAGATCACTGTAATCAGTACACATCCATACCAGAAGTGTACTGCTTCTGGTATGGATGGAACTGATTTGCCTTGATCTGCTCTCCAGCCAGCCAAGAGGCCGTGGGTTTGAATCACACCAAAGGCATGAATGTTTGTGATTGTCCTACTAACCAATTATCATATGTACTGCTGTGACCTGTGTCCTGGCACAGTATCACCTTTGTGCCCTTGTAGTTTTTTAACAGTTTTTTACAGTTACGGTAGGTCTTTGTGCCAAAAAAAAACCCAAAAAAAAAACCAATCAATCATTATGCAAGAGTTGAAGGAAAAGAATGATGGTAGGATAAAGACCAGTTTTGTCAGGGTGATCTGACAGTCGTCTGGATGAGGGAGAGAATGTAAGAGAGGGAGATTGAAGCAGAAATGGAGAGAGGTTGTACCTAGCTGAAAACAACCAGAAGGTATAACTGCCATTTGTACAACAACATGCAAGTTTTCCACTATCAGCTATTCTGAAGTCAGATATAGATTTGTGTGTGGGTGTGGCTGTTGTGTAATTGTTGCTGACTTCAGTGGGCTGAAAATGAAACTGAAGAAACCAATACAATATCCAAGCCTTGGAAAACAAAGGCTTGGATACTGCATGGGAATTCCAAATGAAGCAGAGAATATCTATCATGTCAACATGGATTATTTTTGTAAGAAGGCAAAAACAAGTGTTTGGATCTGAAGAGATGAAACAGCAGTTTGATGGTGGAAAAGAAGAGCAGAAGGCTTGAAGATCATTCCACTTGTTATAATGCCAGGATATGAGGACAACTGCTAAGGGAAAAGAATTCCACAGTAGATAAAACCTAAGATTATGGTCTAGGTTACCAAGAAGAAAGCTGACCTCTATAGTATGCCTGTAAGAAAATCTGTTAAAAAACTGTAACACCATATACCTAAGTATATCTTCCAGACTGATATTACATCAAATATTAAAAAAAAATAATCATTTTTTGGATTTACTTACAATCACTGGAAGAATGTGGGACATCTGTCCTGTAAGTTCAAATACTATCACAGAAGTGGATACAGTGTGAGTTGCACTTCCAGATAATGCAGCTGCTCCTTAAAAAAATAAATAAAAAATAAAATAATTAATGTATGATGATAAACATGCATCTTGATTCATGAAAGTCAAAACATCTATTCAACTTTTTTAAAGCTACTTTTACCCTATAATTTTGACCTTCATGTTAGTGACATTCAGAGAAATATATACTACTAGGGAGCTCCGTCCCCTGACGCCCACGCCACCCAACCCTACCCGAGTTCCGGACTGGTAGGCCGGTTCTCCTTGAATTCTGATGACTCGAAAAGGGGGTTCCCCGCCGCCCAACCCACGAGTTCCGGACTGGTAGGCCAGTTCTCCTTGAATTCTGATGACTCAAATTTTGAAGACTTGACACTCAGGGTAGCCCCTGAGTTTCAAAACATTTTAAATAACTTGACAAAAATGTGACGTGACACAAAAACGTTACAAAAAAAGGCTTATCATTTTATATTATAGAGTAGATAATAACCCAGAATTACTGCCTTTGCATCCGGCTAAACTAAATTCCTACCACATAATTTAATCCACCAGAACATCACTGCCATGATATAAAGCTAATTACAGTTAACCAAAAATAACCTTACTGGAGAATGAGTAACACTAAAATACCTGTTACAAAGATATTTATATATCTCAGAGAGTTAATCATTAAAAAAACTATGGTTATTTTTTGGCTTTTGAGATTATAATAAACTATGATACAGTGAATTTCTTTTTTATAGCATCAATGCTAAGAGAATCTGAGTAGGACTTTCAGCAGTTATTATTCTGGCCCTCCATAATAATAACTGTTTGGAGGATAGTAGGATGCCATCATTATACAACACAAAATTTATCATACCATTCCTTAAACCCAGTCACCATTCTATCAGGCAATGAATTTCATGGTCCAACTATCCTCCAAACAAAAAAGATACCTCTAAATCACCACTTCCTTTTGCAACTTCTCATATCACTTTCCCTTGTTCCAGTCTACAAAACATTTCACTGGTGTAAATCCTGTAAATCCGTCTTCCATCCACTAAACTCTGCATGGCCTCAGTCTATCCTCGTTACAAGGGATGCTTATCCTCTTCTAATCCTGGTGACCAGATTTGAACAGAACAATCCAGATGTGGTCTGATCAAGGTTTTATGTAATGCAATTCACACTCTCATCTCTGCTGTTCAACATTCTTCTTAGTACTACAGCAGTTCTTTGGATTGCCTTAACCATCTTTGCATTATGTTCTCAAAACAACTCTAAGATCCCTTGCTTCCTCCACTTCCTTTGCTATAGTTCAGCAACAAACTATGCAGTCTCTTGTAAAAATTGGATGTTGCACATCGACTTTTTACAGAAGGAACACATCCTAAAAACCTGTATAAATATTTCTATTTCGTTATGTTAAATTATTGTATAAAGAGTATGATAAGCCCAAAGGGAATTAACTCGCTCATTGTTTAAGCAAAAGATGCAGAATTGTTGAAGCCAAAGGCAATGCCTTGAAATCAGTAGATTCTTTGATAGTTTTTTTACAAGTTCAATCTCAGGTGACCTTCAAGGTCAGCACAGAAAGGGGTGGCGTGAATCAAAAGGAAGTTCCGAAGGCCACAAAATCAGATTAAAGATGTGAAGAGGGAAAATAAGGAAGTCGGTGAAAGTTCAAGAATCATGAGTCAAGAAATATTGTCTGGAGTTCTCGTAACTATATGCAAGATTTGCACGTGAACATAAGGGATTCCAAAAACTTAACCCAAGGTTCAGGGGTACAGGTGGATATAAGGCATGGATCTTAAGAGATGAGGACTTTTTTTTCATCTTGAGCAATCTTGACCATGTGAGTTCGAGATCGAGAGGGGTCGTTAGTCAGAGGGAGGAAGATGGAGGTCCGTCCATCGAGAGCCGCTCCAGTTCACAGTCGAGGATATTCGTAGGCGATCGAATAAGGAAAAATCTAGTCAAGTCAGTCCTAAAGCTCTGCTGCTCTAACGAGTCAACGCATGCCCTACTGCCGTAGTTCTTCACCGGGCCGTTCAAGACACCGGAAAATCTCTCCTCTTATCCCACTAGCTAACGCCACGACTCATAGGTGCTCTGTGACTCCAAACGAAGAATTGCAAAACACGGAGCGGAGAGGGGAAACTTGAAACGCCGAATCGAGCAGAGAAGGAAGGTATACACAAGATAGGAAGAAACCTATATGAGTGTCTATTCATTTAATTTTTATGATGTAAGAGAATCCCCTAATGAACTGATAAGATATTTAGAATAAGGCAATAATAACTTACGTGTGAATAATGCTAAGTGGATGTGTGTCACTGTAAACGGATGTGAAACTAAGCACAGTTAATTTCCCGAAAGGCAATTTCGGCTAAGTGATTGGATTGATAACTATATGTATTCATGATAATTCTATGTTAATGTGTTTACCTGTTGTTTATGTCGTAAGATTGATTAAGCTAGGAGTTAAGAATTCTGCTGATGTGATTATTAATATTTAATTAAGTGGTTATGAGAGATTACCTTGAGAGTTATATAAGGTGCATAATTGAAACTGAAATATGGTAATTGTATGCATCTGTAATATCTGTATGTAAATGTAATTATTTGTGACGTAAATTTGGTTGTTGAGAATTAAGTGAGCGATTATGAGAGGATATCTTAAGTGTTACATTTAATTGCATGATTGAAACTGAGATTTTTGAGGGCGATCTCCCCTGATTTTATGTATTGTGACCAATTATTCAATTAGTCATTAAATATGCTTGTTTATTATTATACAAAGGTGTCGTCTGATTTATCTTTTGCAATGCACTGATCCAAAAAACTTAATTCGATCCTATAAGCAGGAACCATAAGATAAGAAGTGAGTTAAGCTAGAGAATGCATTTGAAGCCATGACTGCAAACCTTGGCCAAGAATGGATATATAACTGATTAATTAGAATCTACTAGGGGTATGAATATCTTCTTCTGCCATTAGGAGAACTTTAGTGGCACAGTCATGAATAAATAATAAATTTCTAGAGATCTCCGGCATAAGGAAGAAATACCGAAGGTAGAACTTAAGGATTGGGGTAAATAGAGTAGCAAGATAAAAGATAAGACTAAATAAAGGAATTTTCGAAATTAAGTAATAAGTGAGTAGAGTAAAACATTTATGATAGAGCAATTGAAATAACAAAAACCCGAAACAACAACAACAAAAGTCAAAGAAAAGAAAACGATATAATTTACACTCTCATTGCTGGATCTCAGATTTCAAGACCTTACATTTAGTTGCATTAAAATGACATCTCCACTCATTTGTCTATCTATCCAACTTATTCAAATCCTCATTAAGGGCCACCATACTGACACTATTACTAATAACTCTTAAGCTTCACATCATCTGCACACAACTGAATATCTTCCTGCAATTCAGTTACAATACTGACAAAGATTGAGCAGCAAAGGCTCCAGCTGAGCCCTGCAATGCCACTTATAATCTTTCTTTTCCTTGATACTGCTCCCTCCCTCCCTCCCTCCTTTCCATATGCAACTGATTTCTATATGATAACCAATTTCCAATCTAATTCATTAATCTGATATTAACCGCATGTGGTGCAAATTAAATATCAACTTTTCATAGCACCCTGCCAAATGCCTTTACAAAATCCAAATAAATGGAAGCATATGCCTTTACTCATCAGCTGTTCTCATTACTTTATTATAAAAGGCAAGCAGATTACTAAAACAAGGTGTATACCTTAACAAATCCGTGATGACCCCTCACAGATAACAATATTCTCATCTGCTGAATCGTGGATATCATCTTTCAGTAATTTCTCCAAAATTTTTACAATTACAGAAGAAATACAAATTGGTCTATGTTTTAATGCCTCTGTTTTACTACCATCGTTATGCAAAGACAGAATCTTAACTCCCTGCCCTTCCATTTCTTGGGACTTTTCCACTGAACAGCCAGGTCAATGGAGCTGTAAGTTTCTTAGTACTTCTCTTAAAACATGTGGCAAAATCTTATTTCCAGTTCCACTGCCTTATTTACTTCTTGACTTACTATGCAAAATACAGTCTCCTCATGCACTTCTAAACTGTCAATCTTTCCCCATCCTACTAGAAATTTTAAAACTCTTCCTTTTCCAAGATGAAATATTGGAGGAGGAGAAAGGGAGATATGATTGAGACATAAGTTGGTAAGGGATTGTTACAAGGTTAATGTGGAAAGAAAGGCCATCTTTGGAAACTGTTATAAGGAGGGTGCATGCAAGGGAGTAAGGGGCATATTCTTTGCATGTGGAGAGTTGGTTGATGAGTCGAATGCACTGCCTGAGAGTCTCGTGAACACAAACTGAATAGTAGATAGGAATTTAAACTTCAAAGGTCACATAGCAAAGGTTGCAAATACAACTCGGAGGATAACTGCAATGTTGAAGCAAACCTTGACATGTAGGATAAGGAAGTCATTTTGACTCTTTATAAGGCTTTGATAAGACCACACCTGGATTGTTGTGTGCAGATTTAATCTCCTGAGTTCCAAGGGGATAAAGAAGCTGCGGAAAGGGTGCAAAGAAGAGTTACAAAAATTATATCTAGATTATGGGATTTATATTATCAGGACAGAGTGCGAGTATGGATTGCAGACTCTGGTTAACAGGAGAAAGAGAGGTGATATGACAGAGGTCTATAAACTTTTGAATGGGTGTTATAGGATATCGAGTGATGAAAGTTTCATTATATGGAAGGTGGGGAGAGAACACGGGTGCATCCATGGAAGTTACATTTATTTGCAGTCAAGAAAGGGATAAGAGCTAGGTTTTTCTCCCAGAGAGCAGTGAGTGAGTGAAATAATTGGCCCTTAGGGGTAGTGATTGCAATCTATTGTGAATGAATTTAAGGGAAGGTATGATAGCTTGTTCGGGTGATTTATACCCTCCCCCCCCTCAATGAGTCCTTGACTCCCTGGAGGTCTCAGATAATAATAATAATAATTTAAAGGAAGGTTTGGTGAGCTTTTTGTGTTATGGTATGTACCTTCTACACAGATTTTTGAATCCATGGTGGTCTGGTGTAAATAACAAAGCTGCATATAAAATTTTATTTTTGTATTCAAATTTACTGTTTAAAAAAAAAAAAAAAAAAAAAGAGCAAATCTGTATACCATATCATTCTGTGCAAGCAATGTTGAAATTTGCATTATCGACATGCGCTTATCTCTAAAATTATGTACAGTAAAGTACAGTATTACCTGTCATCCATACCTTTGAGCACCAACTTTCTGCAAAGAAATGAATAAATGTACTTTACATACAGTTTCAGGCCAGGCACAACAATTAGTTCTTTGGCCTTACCATTTTGCATCCTGATCTAGAATCTAAATGAAAATCTAAAAAACTCAATCTATCACATACTCATAAAATACAAACAAACCCAAAAATGACAACAAATTAACCTAATATTATATTAAAATTCAAAAAATTACTTATCTTTCAGCATTGCTCTAAACACATATCCTTTTGCAATTTAACATTAAACTGAAACTTTATAACCCAAACCCAGAATCAGTATAATTATGAACAAATGATTAAACTGGTGGTATTTTGCTATGAAAAAAAAAAGCATTTGCAAGAAAAAAATTAACACTCAAGAAAATGGGGAAATGTTTCACCACTCTACCAGACAAAAGAAAATAACTGCACAAGGTTGTCATAACATGAACAACAAACACAAGATGAAATCAATTTCTAAATGTTTACAGTTCATCGTAAAACAAAGAAAAAATATTACTCTTATACAAATTAATTTTACAAACCTACCAACCACAGCATAACCACCAGGAATGATTTTGAAGATGGTATCTCCCATTCTGATCCCTTCTGGAAACCAAGCTGCCATGCATTCCCCAACTAGACGACCAAAAGCTGCACCTACAATAAAAAATCATATTACTTTGTCAATATCAGATATAAGATTTTATTAACAAACAGAAGACAAAAAATGATGAAATTCTCCTAATTCATAATTTCATTAAAAATGTTAACCATTATGATTTAACAGCATTCCTTACTGTTCCTTATGTACCTCTATAGTGTCACTTAACTCATTGTATGCATAACACACATCTATCACTGCTTCTAAACTCATTCTTATACCAATGAAGTGGCCATTCATTACCTCAAGCAAATCACTCCATGAACTAACCACTCAAAGTAAAATCACTTTCCCATTCCTCACATGCTTTCCGTACTCTTCTTCTGTCATATTAAAAAAAAAATCTCTTCTACAACTATCCTAAAAAATTCCTTTATTGACTTACATTTCATATCACATCTCCTGTTTCTTCTGTCTATTTAATAAATTCTATAATATATATTCCCTTCAGCTAACAGCTTAATATTGAGTTGATTATTTGCCTCTGTACATTTTCCAACACTTCAATATACACCAGCTGCCACCACCAAATGGACTAAATGTGAACATAGTAGTCTAGATTAATCATATCAAAGCTTGAAAACAAGAGTTCTTATTTTTACTTTTTGTTGCCATTGCAACATTAGAGTAATCCATTGCACTTTTCACATCTGAAATGCATTCCTTGAATTTGACCTCCTTGAATTTCATATAAATGATCTGTAGTCTCTTCTAACCAGAATGAAAAAACCTTACATTTGACATTGTTTAATCAGCATCCATCATCATCTGGTCATGATGCAAGCCTAATCAAATCCTCTTAAAGGAACAGCATATCAGAGTTAATTTACACAGTTCTTCTTCTTCCAAACTTGACACTATTAACAAAAGAATATTCAAATTCAACCTATTCCCAATATTACTATTATTATACAGGCATTTCCATTGGGTCTGAAGATTTATTGCAGGAGGCCCACTAACCATTATTCATACAATAAATGACATACCTCTCCTTAAACTACTGTAAAGGCATTCAGAACCACCTCTAGCAACTAATTCCATCTTTCATCATATTCGAAGCAAGAAATCTAGCCTTTGCAACCTACTAACAACACTAACTTTTGAGATGTGATCTCTTGTTCTTTCCCTACTTCTAAATAGTAATAAAAATTTCTTTTGCATCAATCTTATAACCTCCTCTCCCATTAGTAACCTTAAGTTTATACATACCCCCTCTTTTCTACCTGTCAACTAAATTTGCAACTTCTACTTTCGATCTATCTTTATGCTGGGGAGGCTTCCACAGATCAGTCATATATCCCTCATTACTATCCAGGACCATCACGATCTCTGGATCTTCACTATCTCCCCCCCCCCCACCAAGAAATGCAATTGAACTAATCTGTAATAGTGGTTAAGATGTAGCATATCAAGCCTTATAAATCACTAGTTTCATTAATTTAGTACAGTCCAGTACCATCAATGCAGTGTGTATTACTCTACTGTTGTTCTAATAAAATTATAACTATTATTCTTGGCCCAAACTGGAGTTTTTTTTTTAATATCCTAAATGACCTCTACATTATCATTATTTACTATTGCTCCAGAAATCATTCCCTATATCACTAGTATAAAAGTTACACAGAAGTGGTAATTACACTCATTTTCCAATTCTGCTATGCCATATACTATTCTCTTGTATCTCTTCCTGCCACCCTCCTATACATTATATCCATTCCCATTTGCTCCAACTTGTAATAAGTTTTGTTACTTCCCATCCATTCCCAAATTCTGACTTTAATCAACTTTTCCAAACCTCTTCAAACCAGCAATATACAGAGATACAAATCAGTCTGGAATTTGTTACTTTGGTCTCTAAGAGTCCTTCATGTAACAAAACTATCTTGCCCTCTTTCCACTCTACCAGAACTTTTTCAGAGCTCAGAGTTGAGTTAAAACAACACTACCAGTTTGTTTGCACATTCCTACAAAACATAGGCTGATATTCCAGGTCATTCTCACAGCTGTATTCACACTGATATTTCTCAAAAGGCTAAGCACCTCCAATTTGTCCAACTTTATTCTTACATCAGTAACACAACACAGGTAACTGAAATATCTCCACTCAGATGATAAACCCTTGGAAAGTGATCACTTAGTAAACTTAACTAAGTCTTTTGCTTCTGTCACGTTCTTATCGTGGGCATTTATTAAATTTCACCTTCTGTAATCATTCTTTTTTACTTACTACATCGAAAAAATCCCTTTAGAATAATTTCCTTTGTTCTGATGAGCCAATTTCCTCTCATAATCTGATTAAGCCCGTTTGACCATCCTAGCACCCTTCCTGCTTGTGCTCTGTATTGCTCATGAGCATGCTCATCAAGTTTTTCTTTATATTCCATTCCCATTTCCCCCTCCCCAGCTAATACTTTTTTGATGCCATTCCTCCATTTAAGTGCCACATGATTTATCCATTTGACTGTGTATATGTCTGATACTGCTTCTCTTAAATGCCCTCCCTAACCATTTAACATGCAATACTGACATTCTTCCTTTATAGATTCTTATCCCCCTAACACTACTCCAAGTTGTTCCCCTAGGTTTATCATAATCACTAGCTCTGTAGTTCTATATATATATATATGCCTTCTTAATTGAGAATTCCCTGCTCAGCAACTTTCCAGGAAGGAAATGCATGATCACTTCCCCCTCAATCAGAGGCAGAATGGCTATCTTGGTTATAGATACATCCTCAAATATATATGATCAGATCCAGAACTCTCAAACCCAGGTCCCCTTCATCACATGCTGTTATGAGTAATTATCTCTTAGTAACGGCATGAATTCATTTCCATTCAAATTTGCACCCTTCTCTCTCTCTATCTATGTCTGCAATAACAATTACCCAGCCTGAACTTGCTGTACTAATCTGTAATTCCATGGTATTCACGTTTCTATGCTCCCTCTACAAGATATATTTTGCTGGTCTGTGACTCACATCAGATTGCCTCAAATGAATCATCTCTCCCAGTCCATAATTCTTCCTTAATGATGACAGTTTAAGAAAATGGAAGCAATGCTTTGGTTGGTTCCAGTTCTTAGACTATCAGCATTAATATCTCCTTCTTCCATCCTATTCCCTCCATCTATTCTCATGGAAAATACAATACCATTTACATTCGATCTACATAATTATGTATTCTTCCATGAATCTAGTCTTACTGGTTTTCATAATTTTGGGTCAAGAACTGACTAATGCCCAAAACTACTCACCATTATTCTTGATGCTTTTAGCATTTGTATATATAAATTTCAACCTCCTCTTGGACCCATAAGTATCTTTACATAAACCACCCATTCAGATTCAAAACCTGTGATATTACACTTGGCATTATTCTGTATTCACGCTCATTTATTACAGGGGAAGTTGGATACATATTTGCCTACCTCCCCAACTCCCTCAATACATTTAGTTTTCTTGATTTTGCACTTCAAACTTTTCACTAAACAAACTTTCTCAAGACATTCAACTCCTAAACCATTCAAATGCAATCCATCAGTCATACAACTTTTCATTAATCAAATTCACTCCAAACATCTAAAAACTGCGCAATCTTCACTGACTCATTTGCAATCATGGCTCTTCACTCCTCTTGTACTGTAGCAGCAGATAAACAATCTTTATTCTCTCAGTCTTCTTTTTCACTTCTTACAGAAATTCTTTCATATCTCCTCTCATTACGTCCTTCTTGTCTTTCCACATTATCAGCAATGCCTCCCAAAACAGACAATTCTTTACTTTCTGGATAATAAAAGTTTCACTAACAATAATGATATATGATATCTGCTGCTGCTGGGAAATTGTTGTGTCACATGGCACTAAGCACCGCTCGTGGAATCCTCTCATAACTTTCGTAGCGTCATAGTGGGGGGGAGGCACCGTGCTACATAACAGATGTATCTGTACTCTCACTACATGTTTCCGAAGTCGGCCATTTCACATTTTGGTTATTATCTCTCACACAGCAAATGGTTAGTTATTTACATAGTATGTGAGACTAAGCAGCTATACACCAAAATTATAATGAACTTTCACATTACAAAATAAGATAAGATATAAAACTAAAGGTAAAATTTCTATACAAGTGCTTCTACATTTCTGATAAATCATTAACTCTTTTAAGAGAGTGATAACGATGTTAAGTCCAAGTGAAACATAATTTTCCTTAAAATTCTGGTTCACTCCGGCTTAACAAAGGTTTCCTCCCTCAAAAAAAATTTTTCTGCAAGAGATAAATTTTTTTCTTTTCTTTGGTTCATTCCTGCATATTCTCTGGAGGGGGGTATACTTTTTTCTTTTGTGTGTAATTCGTCAAAGAAATTTTTTGTGAATCAGAGGCATTGGGATTTTCCCACCTCCTTATCATCACAGAGAATTGATGCCTCAAATTCCTTCCATGTGTGGGCCTTGCGATCATCTTCCTCTTTTCTTTCATTCAGAGGATAAACTCTTGCCTCACATCCCACCTTACCATTGTATTGGGGTCGGAGGTTATACCTGGATTGAGTGGGCATTATCCCCCTCACTCTCACCTTGATTTCCCTTCCTAGTGATTTTGGGTGAGGTCTGTTCCACTATGCTTTCCTTCTTATTGTACTTCCTCAGTCCATAGTACCTGTTGGGGGTGTCATTTTCGATATCACCGTTCCCTTCCTCCCTGATCCTCTCACCTTCCTTTCTTCCCTTTCTGAGTCTCAGCCCTGACTTGTAATATTTCCTAGAAAACCCTCCTGCTTTTTCCCCACATACTTTCCACGGAGTCACCCTTACAGACCAAACTTTCCGATCGCATTTTGTAGAGCTTCAGTCTGTCAGAATGAACCACCCATGTTCTTGTCTTACCTGAGACTTCCTTGATCTTGTAAGTAACAGGGGATAATTTCTCCTGAATTACAAATGGTCCCAAGGCACTCTTACTAAACTCCCCCCCCCCTCTTCTTTCCCACTGAGCCTCGTTCCATAAGGACGAGGTTGTCCGGTTTCAGATCTTTATAATCTCTTATCCTATTAGCATAATTCCTTGCTCTCTGGGAGCACGACTTACTTGCCCTGATCACCATGTCATAAGCAACCTTGTTGTCATTCACAAGGTCCCTCAAATACAGGTCGATGTCGGGAAACCCAGAGTTCACTAGGGTATTCCTGAACTCGCTGGGAAAGGATGGCTCAAATCCATACAATATCACCACCGGGGCCTCCCTTATGGCTGTATGAAGAGCGGTTCGGCATGTGAACAGGGTATGCTCCAGGAGGGCATCCCAGTTTGTGACCTGCTCATCTGCCAACTTGGAAAGGGTAAGCTTCAATGTTCTGTTCAGTCTCTCGCACATGCCATTCCTTGAGGGTGGTAAGGCGAGGTGAATAGCTTCTTCACCTTCAATAATTTGCAAGGTTGCAGCATCATTTCAGCTTTGAAGTTAGATCCCTGATCAGTTAAGAGAGTCTGTGGGGTCCCATATCTCGAGATGATTAGTCTAAAAAATTGATCTGCCACAGTTTGGGCAGTTTGATCCTTTATAGCAACTGTTTCTGGATATCGTGAGAACATGTCCACGATCACCAGGATGTATTTGTTTCCATTCTTAGTGACCGGTAGAGGTCCCACGATATCCATGGCTACTGCTTCGAATGGGCGACTAGGTGTCGGGGTCGATTGAAGGGGGGGGGCCTTTCCACGTATACCTGATTTCTTTTGGCACATGTGACATGACAGCATATATGCCTCAATGTCCCTACTCATTCCATTCCAACAATATCTACTGCATATTCTGCCCAAGGTTGAGTGTATACCTTGATGGTCTGCAAGGCTAGTATCATGAAACGTATGGAGAATCCAAGGAACCATCCTTCTTGGTGCTACAATTTTATCTCTCCATCTTCCTATGGACTCTTGCCTTGACATCAAAAGACCATCCTGGTCAAGATGTAAGGTTTGAAGAAAGGACTTCTCATTATGTGTCTTCTCTCCTCTCTTGACTAAGTCATATAGAACTCCCCAATATGGATCCCACTTCTGTTCTTCTATGATTTTTGCTTTATTCCATGTTTGTTGCTCTATAGGTGTGCCTTCTTCCTTGCTCATTGTGTCTGCTACATTTAGTGTACGAGCCTCCTCTCGATCTGGGCCTGCTCCATCCTGGTTTGAGGTGACCTAGAGAGGTAATCAGCCACTACATTTTTTGAACCGGGGATGTATCTTATCTCTACATTAAATTCCTGAATTTCTAAAGCCCACCGGATGATCCTTTGATTCTTATCCTTTATTGACGATATGAAGGACAAAGGCTTGTGATCGGACCTCAAAACTACTTGTTGGCCTAATAGCATATACTTGAGCTTTCTGAGAGAGAAAATTATGGCTAGCGCCTCCTTCTCAATTACAGAGTGATTGATCTCTGATGGGGACAATCTGCGGCTGATGAAAGCTACTGGCCTATTGTGCTCTCCTTCCTTCTGCTCCATCACAGCAGCAATTGTATCCATAGAAGCATCTGCAGACAGATAGACTATTTGACCCAGTTTGGGGTAGGTCAGCAGTGGAGATTTAGTTAAAGCACAGTTTAGAAGTCGGTGGGCACGTTGTTGCTCTCCCCCCCCACTCAAACTTCTTTCCTTTCTTAGTTAACTTGAACAGAGGATCCATCAAGCTAGAGCATTCAGGAATGAATCTTCTATAAAAATTGACCATTCCTAAATACCTCCTGACTTGCTTAATGGTTGATGGAACCTCTGCATTCAAAATAGCGGTCACATTCTCCTTGGTAGGATGTACCCCACCCTCGTTTTCGCCACGTGTCCCAAGTATTCCACCTCCTTTAGGAAAAACTGGCACTTTTGAAATCTTTAAAGAGAGTTTTGCCTCGTCTAGCCTGTTCATCACTTCAGTTAGTAGCCGACAATGCTCCCTGATGCATGAAGAGTACACTAACAGATCGTCCCGGAAGCAGATTACCCCTTCCCCCCCAACATATTTGATAAAATTGAGTTCATTAAACTCTGGAAGCTCATAGCTGAGTTTCTAGCACCATGAGGGAGTTGACACATTTGATACTTTTGCAACCTCGTGGAGAAAGCAAAGTACTTTCTGTCCTCCTTCCTCAAGGGTATTTGAAAGTGTCCAGAGTTTAAATCTAATTTTGAGAAGATTTTTGCTCCTCCCAGTCCGATCAATAGGTCCTCTATTCTGCAGACAGGGAAATATATTTGCTAGGTGATCTCATTTATCTCCCTTAAGTCCAGAACAAATCACAGTCCTCCATTGGGTTTTTCCACTAAGATGAAAGGACTATTCCATCTAGAGTTAGATCTTTCAATTATGCCGGCTCTCTCATACTCCGACAACATCTTCTTAAGTCCTTCTGTGTGTTTGAGGGGTATGTGATACTGCTTAACGTATATGGGCACATCAGACATGATCTGGACAGAATGCTCCACCCTGTCTGTGCAAGAGAGAGAACTGATGTCCTCTGTGAAAACTCGGGGAAACTGGCTGAATATTTTCCCAAAAAACTCCTCCATACAATCCTTCTCCAGGACAGACCCTGCATGCTTAATAGCATCCCGAATCAGGTTCTCTCTCCATGAACTCATCTCTTCCCTACACTCATTCACTTGCCCCCTTTCAACCTTATTCGAATCACTGATACCTCCCTTACTTTGGTTGAGTTTATACTCCTTCCCACACAAAGACACAGATCCAAAATCACATGCGAACTTGTTCTTCTCTAAGAAGTCAAGGCCCAGTATGACCTGATTCCCAGTGTCCACTAATTCAGGAAGTACGAATATGTCATGTGTGGTATCAATGGGAAAGCATGGTATAACAATCTTTACTTTGGCCTTCATGACCAACGAGAGCTCGACCCGCGCTATCCCCATTATTTTCACGGGGTCACATAGTCTAGTGAAGGCATCAACAGTGGATTCTTGGAAAGCTTCCACTAATTTCATGGGAATAACCAAAATCTGGGCTCCAGTATCCAGGAGAAACCTGCATTGGATCCCTTGCACATACCTTTCCACCATGGATAGAGGTACCCTCCCACCAATATATTCCACAGAGGTAGTTTACATCCTGTACTCATTCGAGCCAGCCCTGTTTAATGAGTTTATGTTGGAATTCTTAGGTTGTGAGAGAGCTGGTGGACCAGAATCCATAAGTTCTAACTCTGTTGCTAACCTAGCTCTGAGTTGAGAAGAAATGCTCAATTCCTCTAATATTCTCTCTTTCTTTAAAGCTGCCCTCAGACACCCATCAAGACTATCTGCTCCCTTTTTGAATATTATATCCCTCAGCTCATCTTGCAGTCCTATTTTATGTAATGTTACCCATCTTAAATTATCACGTTCATCAGACCTTAATGTCCTTCCTGAACCCGAAATAGACAATAACCTGTTGAAGTAACTGGATACCCCTTCATTGTTTCCCTGGATACATTTGTATACTTCCGACACTATCTTATGAATCCCACCCTTCAGTGTGATCTTATTGATAAGAATTTCCTTAAACTCCTGATAGTCATGTGTTTCCCTTGGGGGGGGGGAAAGAATGCATGAACTCTAAGGCCTTTCCTTGCAAATTATTCCGGATCAAAATCAGAAGATGAAGCTCTGACCATCCACCTACCTTCCTAAGATTTTCCACGTAGTCAAAAAACGTGAACGGATCATCCCACTGCTCTCCCGAGAATTGCGGGGAAACTTGTTGGGGATTTACTGTCCTGAAAAACTCAATATCGTCCATCCCAGTACTAGAAGGGAGTCCCATAATGACTTATCAGTTACAAAATTCTGTACTCAAAATTTTCAAAAACCTATCTTGACCTACAACTTGCTCACTTGATTTAATGGTTTCTATATATTTCTCGTTATTAAATCAACATCCTTTCGGCTGCGCCATTTTGTTGTGTCATCCCCTTGTGTTTTAAGGCCCTTTTCTATCTCTTGTAAGCATAAATCACACTAATGCATCTTTCGTTCAATAATTCCTACTTATTACATTCAAATCACCGTTTAATATCATTTATCTTTTAACTTCTATCTCAATATACTTATTACTTAAGCCGAAATACTTGACGAGAATGAAGTTGTTGCTCTGCGAGACAAAGAAATGCAAATGGCGGATGCCTATTTCTTTGTCTCAGCACTGGTTCTATCTCCCTTTTCAAATTCAGAGAAAGTTTATTTATTAATGTTGCGCTACCCGGAATCCTAGGATATACTAAACATGTAAGACCAAGGAGTTAGAATCCAGTTTCACTCTTGTCATTTAGAATTTTTAAACTTGCAGTCATGACCTAATAATATATAATTTTCCCGCCTTTCGAGGTTCGCTATATTTTATGAGCAAGTGCAGTAGGATCTAAGTACAGGCAAGACAACATTTATAGTTAAACAAAACATTTTAATTGCAAGTAGAATACATATAATACAGTTTGAAACACTGAGTTAATCATTCAATAAAGTTTAGGTACAGCATTAGTACTCTTACATACAGTTATTTATCGTTTCCATAAATTTTTATCTGAGAAACCTAATTAATAGCATTTATCACTGTCTCGTTGTATCACTCTACTCGATCAAATCTCATTCTTAACATATATCAAATTCCATTCACAATCTTCTCTGACAAATCTTATTCAATTTACATATGTCACAGGCCTAATTAAAAACTCTTGTATATATCTCTCTCTCTCTTAAGGTACATTCATGAGACAATATTCTATTTCTTTCTTAAATCTATCACTTAACAGTTCAAAGAGTCTCTAGTAGCACATACAATAAAATCTTCTTATTCAATTCCATTAGTTAGAAGACATAAAGTTTTCACCTTACCAATTTGCTGGTATGCTACTTTAACTGCTTCAGTATCTTGTCAGATATCTACCTACGTTGGCCACTTCACTTCACACTTTACTGGATACTCTTTACGATTTTTCTTACTATATATTGGGAGATTTCTGTAGTTTTCCACTATCATGATCTGCTGGGCTTTTGTTTCCGACTGGTAAGTTCCCTTGGTCATTCGGTCGTAACTTCCTCAAACAAAGGAAACCCATGTGGAGGCTCCATACCAGCCGGACATCCGAGGCACAAGAATACAGCAGCAGGAAAACATCTAAAAAGCCTTGTGCACAGCGTTACCGCTCCTTTTAAATGCCGCGCCACTTTCCTCATTTGTCATCTGATATCTACGTCATACGTTCTCTACATCACATGGCACTAAGCGCCACTCGCGGAATCCTCTCATAACTTTCGTAGCGCCATGGTGGAAGGGGGGGAGGCACCGTGCTACATAACAGATGTTTCTGAACTCTCACTACGTGTTTCCGAAGTCGGCCATTTCACATTTTGGTTATTATCTACGTAGGACCAGGAGTCCTTAGACTCATTAAGGGAGGCCCTAAACATCATGTCCACACAACTATGCGATTACATTCTCACAGTATCTATCATACCTTGCCTTGAACTCGTTCACCGTCATAGCACCCACAACAGACTCTGGCAGCTTATTCCACTCATTTACCACTCTAAAAGTAAAGAACCAGCTCTAACACCCCTGCTAACCACACTCTTGCCCAGCTTCCATAGGTGTCCCCTAGTTCTCCCACCACCAGTCCTGATCTCAAAAATATCCTCTGAATTAATGCTATAGAATCCCTTTAGCAATTTGAATGTCTCAATCATATCTCCCCTCCTCCGCCTATCAACTAGTTTCTGCAACCCACAAATCTTCAACCTGTTTTCATATGGTTAATTCCATAGACCTGTTATCATCTTAGTTACTCGCTTCTGGATCCTCTCCACCTCCTCCCCATCAAGAAGGAACCGAGGTGACCAAATCTGGGCACAGTAGTCAAGATGAGGTCTTATCAAGGCTCGGTACAGAGGTACAATAACTTGCTTGTCTCTGCTCATCAAGGTATTTTTCAACAACCAAGTGAGTTGATGAGCTGATTTAGCTACTTTTGCAATGTGCCCCATAAACTTCATCTCCCTATCCACCAACACTCCCAAGTCCCTGGCCTCATCAATCTCTTGGAGTACAGTTCCACCAATGTGGTATACTGCTGCTAATCTTTTCACCCCAAAATGCATAACCTTACATTTTGTCACATTAAATTGACATCCATTCTCCTTAGCCCAGAACTCCAATCTATCTAAGTCATCCTGCAAGACTTTGACATCTTCTGCATTCACTATTGCCCTACCCAACTTTGCATCATCAGTGAACAAATGAATTGTTCCACTTAGATCCTTCCCTATATCGTTAATGAACAGATTAAACAGCAGTGGTCCAAGAACAGAACCCTGCGGCACACCACTAGTCACAGGCCGTCTTTTGGACTCTACTCCTGAATAAACTACTCTTTGATATCTCTCCATCAACCAACCACCTATCCATCTCACCAATCCTATATCCATTCCCATATGTTGTAGTTTACGGATTAGAATTCCATGTGGTATCCTGTCAAACGCCTCTGCCAGGTCCAGCTATATCACTGTAAACCCATTTCCCTTATCCAGTTCAGCCGTCACCTTGTTATAAAACTTGAGCAAGTTACTGAAGCATGATCTATCCTTCACAAAGCCATGCTGTCCCCTGTATCTCGTTTTCATCAATCCATTCCTGTATTTTTCCCTTGACTACTTTCTCCAAGACCTCGACAACGACTCCTGATATGCTGATCGGTCGGTAATTTGCAACCATAGTCTTGGATCCTCCTTTATGCAGTGAAACTATTTTCCCCTCTTTCCACACATTCGGGACTAAACCAGACCTGAGACTCAGATTAAACAACATGGTCAAGGGCACTGATAATTCATTAGCCGCTTCACGCAAGACCCGTGCCGGAATATCATCCAATCCCACAGATGTGTTCACATTAAGGTTCTGTAATAGACTAGTCACTTCCACTTCATTCATCACTATTCCCGTATAAACTAATGGTTCCTTCATTTTTTCAATGTCACCACCTGGATGATATGCTTTTGCAAAGTGCGTGCTCAGTAACTCCACTATATCGACTGATTCAGTGACCTCCTTACCATCATCATTCCTTAAAATCATTTTGTCGTGTACAGTTTTTTTTCTTGCTTGCAACATATTGAAAGAACTGTCTGGGATTCTCTTTTGCTTGCAAAGCTAGTTTCCTTTCATAATCCGCTTTTGCTTTTTTTACCACACTCGTTACCTTTCTGGCCTGCACTTTATACTGTTTGTGTGCCTGCAGGTCACCCCTTTCTTTAAATTCCCTCCACAGTTGTTTCTTTTTTTGCAGCTCAAGCTTAATGGTGTTATTCATCCATTTAACCCCTACTTGTTTTACTATTCGGACCCTAGGTATACAATCAGCCATAACGTCCTGTAAATGCTCCTTGACCACTTCCCATGCTCTATCGACGTCCCGCCCTTGCAGTTGTACATGCCATGGCACTGATCCAAGCAATCTCCTAAGCTTGTCATACTTGCCAGCACGGTAATTCCACATATACCCTGTCTTAATCAAAAATTTCACACCTTTAACCACCTCCCAGGTCAAGACTTTATGATCACTCTCACCAATATATGGCAACATGGTCATATTCATTACAGTCAAATTCTCAGATACTATTACCAGGTCAAGCACTCTCACACCCCTAGTATTTTCAATTACATGCTGTCTCAGATAGTTATCCCTTAATAAATGAATAAAATCCTTTTCCTTCCTCACATGTGTCCTCTCCTCCTTCCAATCAATGTTACCATAGTTGAAATCCCCCATAATAATTACCCTCCTTCCACTCATTTCATCAATTTCCCTATGCATACTATCTCCACCATCTATTCCATCACCTGGTCTATAGTAGCACCCAACTGTATATTTTATTCTGCCAGTCTCAATCTCACACCAAATAGCCTCAAATGAGCTCCTTTCACTATCCTGCGATACAACTTCAATTCTCCTTGGCTGCAGTTCATCAGCTATCATCAATAATACCCCTCCCCCCATTTTATTCTCTCTGTCCCTCCTAAACACACTATAACCTACACATTCTATCCCACTAACTATATCATCTTCCGTCAGCCATGTTTCACTAATACCAATAACCTGTGGCCAGGAAGAGCCAATCAAGGCCAAAAATTCTTCCTTCTTGTTCCTAATACTCCTGGCATTAGTATACATGAAATGCAGTGATCCCTTAGTCCCACCCCTATATTGATGCGTTATTCTAAATGACCCATTCCCATTTTTTGTCCTTAGTGCTGGCTCGGGTACATTATATACATTCTTACACCTTAGATCCTTACACCCCTCCCCCCATTTTATTCTCTCTGTCCCTCCTAAACACACTATAACCTACACATTCTATCCTACTAACTATATCATCTTCCGTCAGCCATGTTTCACTAATACCAATAACCTGTGGCCAGGAAGAGCCAATCAAGGCCAAAAATTCTTCCTTCTTGTTCCTAATACTCCTGGCATTAGTATACATGAAATGCAGTGATCCCTTAGTCCCACCCCTATATTGATGCGTTATTCTAAATGACCCATTCCCATTTTTTGTCCTTAGTGCTGGCTCGGGTACATTATATACATTCTTACACTAAGATATAAAACTAAAGGTAAAATTTCTATACAAGTGCTTCTACATTTCTGATAAATCATTAACTCTTTTAAGAGAGTGATAACGATGTTAAGTCTGAGTGAAACATAATTTTCCTTAATATTCTGGTTCACTCCGACTTAACAAAATATGCTTTTATCACATTCATATCATGCACAAATCTTATCATAGAACCTCCATATACTCTCTTCTTTCTCACACTCTTCCCACTAATTTTTCCTTTAATTCTCCTTTCTGCTGTACTAAACATGTAAGACAAACTTTCAGGTCATTCAATGTCACAAAAGGAACTATGTCTCTCGTTACTACCACATCATTCACATTACCTTCCATCATTTTAATTCTCTATAAGTTTATCACTGTTTTCTTGCTTTCAACTTCCCTCTCATATTTCTGGCACTCACTTAGAAAACATTTCCAACATGCAAAAAGTCATCATTCTCACTTTTGTGCCAGAAGCCATTCACCCTGGGTAATTAAGTACAGTGCACATACACTACATCATATGAAATCTCTCATAACTCTCTCATGAGCAAAAGCACCTTGGCCACCAATGTTATTGACATTATTATTATTTTACGGCATCTCCATGAAGTCTGGAGACTCATCATGGGATACTCTATTTCAGTGGTTCTTAACCGGTGTTCCCCGAAACACTTGTGTTCGCGAACTGGTTACAAGTGTTCTGCTGGTGAAAGATGTCATGACACAGTTCTGAGTGAAATTAGCTACTCTGAATAAAAATGTCGAGGGAATTATTTCCATTATAACAGAACAATCAACAATATTGGAAGAAAAGATTTCAAACTACTTTCCTTCCTTAAATACACACAATTATGACTGGATACAAAATCCATTTGGCACAGTTAATACATCGAGTTGTGAATTTTCATTACAAGAAGAATAGTTCATTACCTTGTCAACAGAATGTACTCTAAAAATGAAATTCTCTGAAATAACTCTTGAGGAATTTTATATTTTTGTTTATGCCGAATACCCAGCTCTCTCCACAAGGGCACTGAAAATTTTGTTACAGTTTTCAACATCGTAACTATTATTTAAGGAATTGACAGCGTATACTAGAAATATAGATTAAATAAACTTTAATATATACTTTCCGATATTTCGGCGAACGTCACGTTGCCATCTTCTTGGGAACTTACTATAAAGACACGTGCACACAAGTAATAATAACAGCAAATGAGACTGAAGCTAGGAAGCTAGCATTTTCCTAAAGTCCTGATGGCCCCCTGGCAGGCTATATTGGTAGTTCTTGGCCTTTGGGCTGAAGTTCTTCTGATAAAAGTTTCCCAAATTTGGAGCAGTTTCATGCATCCAAATTTGTTGAGGTTTGGCATGTTCCTAAGGGCCGAGGCTGATTCCATGAATAGCCTTTCATACTTGAACTTGCTGCGGTGTATTACTGTGGCTTTCTTCCATCTTATTCTGTGGCGAGTATCCAGAGCGTGGTCTGCAAGCCCAGAGTGGCTGTACTGGTGAAATCGGATGTAATCCTTGTGTTCTGAGATTCTGATATTTGCTGTCAGAGGAGTGAATCCGGGCCATGTGGCCAATGTGTAAATATTGCTAAAGGATTTGCCTGAATAACTTTCCTCTAGAGCTCATTAATAGGGTCACTCATTACACAGGCACCACCATACGTTTCCCCAACGTTGGCCCGGATTCACTCCTCTCCTTCCTAACACACTTGAACAACCAACACCCTAGAATCAAATTCACCCTGGAAAAAGAGGAAAACAATAACCTCCCCTTCCTAGACACACTAGTCACCCACCAACCTGATGGAACCTTGGTTTTCTCAGTTTATAGAAAACCCACCCATACAGGCAGATACATTCACCAACAATTCCCCCCCCCCTCACAACAATATAGAGTTATTAAAACATTATTCAACAGGGCAAAAATAATCTGTTCTAATGATCAAGCCCTAACCACTGAACTAAATCACATCCGTGACACTTTCTCAGCCAACGGCTACCCCCTCCAAAAAATACTTAACCCAGTTATCCACAACCCACCACCCCCTCCCCTTCACAAAAAAGATTACTCTAAATCCATCACTATTCCCTACATCAGAGGCACCTCGGAAAAAATCAATAAAATCTTAAAAAAACATGACTTGACCACTTGTTACAGACCACATAGAAAACTGGCATCCCTTATCCGCTCCACCAAAGACCAACCACTTCCCCTAGACCTACCTGGTGTATACCAGGTCCCTTGCAGCTGTAAACTGTCCTACTTTGGCCAAACAGGCAGGACAGCAAATATCAGAATCTCAGAACACAAGGATTACATCCGATTTCACCAGTACAGCCACTCTGGGCTTGCAGACCACGCTCTGAATACTCGCCACAGAATAAGATGGAAGAAAGCCACAGTAATACACCGCAGCAAGTTCAAGTATGAAAGACTATTCATGGAATCAGCCTCGGCCCTTAGGAACATGCCAAACCTCAACAAATTTGGATGCATGAAACTGCCCCAAATTTGGGAAACTTTTATCATAAGAACTTCAGCCCAAAGGCCAAGAACTACCAATATAGCCTGCCAGGGGGCACCATCAGGACTTTAGGAAAACGCTAGCTTCAGTCTCATTTGCTGTTATTATTACTTGTGTGCACGTGTCTTTATAGTAAGTTCCCAAGAAGATGGCAACGTGACGTTCGCCGAAATATCGGAAAGTATATATTAAAGTTTATTTAATCTATATTTCTAGTATACGCTGTCAATTCCTTAAATAATAGTTATCATGTTTAACCAGCGTATAAGCCTCTCAACAAGAATAAAGTTTTCAACATCATATTTGTGTGAGCTCGGTTTCTCAATATTAACCAATATAAAAACTAAAAGGCATGAAGGACTTACAATTATAGACAAACAGATGAGGGTAGCTGTATCACATATTAGACCTACAGCTTTTATAGTGAATAACTGAATCACATATCAGCCTTATAGCTATATCACATATTTTAAACATATATACAACATCTTGAAAAAATTATACTGACAACGCTATTTTTCTAGGAAAAATAGAGGCGAACTATGTAGTACATAGTTCGCAGAACTATGTACTACATAGTTTGAACTATGAAGTTTGAACTATGTAGTTCTGCTGTACATATGTACATTGTACAGCAGAACTACATAGTTTGAACTATGAAGACAATGTATAATGCTAATCAGACGTTGTTAAGAATTTCTACCTTCCATGGATGCGCTACCATAGACTAAAGTATCATTAATCAATTGGGCAATTTGATTGCCCTCGTGAAATCAACTGTGACTGTTATTTCTGAAACGTGCAAAAGCCGACAAGCTTAAGTATCGCATTAAAATAAGTTCCATTTTTATAAAAGGCAGGGTATGTTTATTGTTTGTTAGTTTCATGACAATGCTTTTAGTGTTCCCCAAATTTTTCTTATAATCAAAAGTGTTCCGTGACTTTGAAAAGCTTAAGAACATATATGCTCTAATTAATCATTATACACAAAAATCCTATGATATCTTTACTTGAATCCATTCACTGTCAATAAACTGACAACCAATTCTAGCAATCCATTCCACTCACCACTCTCCATGCAAAAAATCTGCTCCACACACACCCTTACTAACCACACTCTTACACAACTTCCACAGATGGCCACCTAGTTCTATTGCTATTTGTCATATATTGAAAATTTTCATTTGCATCAATTTTATAAAAACTCCTTTAACATCTTAAAAGTTTCTATCCTGTCCCCACTTTTTCTGCTTATCAACCAAACTTTATAACCCACAAACCTTCAACCTATCCTTGTAGGGAGTATTCCACAGACCTATCACCATCTTAATCACTTGTCTCTGATTCCTCTCTACCACCTCCTGGTCCCTCAAAGAAGCCCAGGTGACCAAATCGTGCATAGTAGTCAAGATGTTGCTGAATCATGGCCTTAATAAAGAAGAAGAATAACTGCCTTATCTTTACTTGTTAGCATGTTTTTCAACATCCAAGTAATCTTTTTAGCTATTTTACCAACTTTTGCAATATGCCCTCTGAACTTCATCTCTCTGTGAACCATTATCCCCAAGTCTTAGCCTCATCAATTTCCTACAATTCAATACATCAATATGATTCACTATACTGCATGCAACCTTTACAACCTTACATTTTGCAACATTAAATTGACAGTCATTATTATTATTATTATTATTATTATTATTAAACAAGACCTCATGGAGTCAAAGACTCATCTAGGAGGTCCTTTTATCTCACACACATCTCATCATACCGGGTCTTAAACACATTCAAACTCCTTGCAGACACCACACTCTCAGGCAAGGCATTCCAATCATTCACAACTCTGCACGAAAAAAACCTGCCTCTCACTCCCCTACTCACACCCTCTTTATACAGTTTCCAGGGATGACCTCTGGTTCTCCCCTGATCTCCCACTATTCGCTGTAGAACTTCTCCACCATTGATCCTATAGCAACCCCTTACCAACTTGTAGGTCTCTATCATATCTCCCCTCTTCCTTCTCTCCACTAGTCTCTGCAAATTACATCTTTTCAATCGTTCCTCATACTTGACATTCCAGAGGTCAGAAACTACCTTAGTCAGTCGCCTTTGGACCCTTTCCAACATCTCTTCATCCTTCTGAAAACCAGGTGACCAAATCTGGGCACAATAGTCCATGTGTGGCCTAATCAAAGCCTTATACAATGGAACAAGAATCTCCCTACTTCTACACGTCAGTGTCCTCCTCATCATTCCCAGAAGTCTTTGTGTTGTCTTCACAATTTTGGCGATGTGACCCCTAAATTTTAGATCCTTATCCACTATCACTCCCAGATCTCTTATTTCCTCTACTTCCAACAATATATTCTCACCAAGCATAAATTCTGCATCCCATCTTTGTTTTCCAAATTTTAAAACCTTACATTTTGCAACATTGAACTCACATCATTTGCTTGCCCAATCACTCAATTTATTCAAGTCTTCTTGCAAGGCCACAACATCTTCACTACTCTTTATGGTTCGTCCTAACTTTGCATCATCTGCAAACAACTGAATATCTCCATCCAAATCTTCGCCAATATCATTAATATACAAGTTAAATAGTAATGGCCCTAAAACAGATCCCTGAGGCACTCCACTAGTGACTTTCCTTTTCCTGGATATTGCACCCCCATACACAACTTGTTGATACCTATCAGATAGCCAGTCTCCAATCCAATGCACTAATCTAATATCCAACCCCATCTGCCCTAGTTTGACTGTCAACTTATCATGAGGTACTCTATCAAAAGCTTTTGCGAAATCCAAGTATATTACTGTGTATCCTTCTCCTCTGTCCAAGGAAGCAGTCACTTTATTGTAATAAGTAAGTAGATTACTAAAACACGACCTCCCTTTAGCAAATCCATGCTGTCCATCAAAGATTATACCATTGTTGTCAACCCAACTCTGGATCCTAGTTCTCACAAGCTTCTCCAACAACTTAACCACAACACCTGACACACAGATAGGCCTATAGTTTGATGCTTGAGTTCGATCACCTCCTTTATGAAGTGGCACAATCTTGCCCTCCTTCCACTCTTTAGGGACTTGACCAAGTGCAAGACTCGTATTAAAAAAATATGTCAAGGCAGGTGTCAACTCTCTGGCACATTCCTTCAGAATACGCGGTGATATATTATCAAGTCCCACAGCCTTATTTACATCTAATTTACTCAACTCCCCGAACACCTCTTGCTCACTTACACTCAGTCTCTCCTCCCCATCATCAACTGCTCTTAATCTCTCCATGAAGTCACATTCACAAGATTGAAAGATCTTTATGAACTGCTCATTAAGTATCTCCACCACACATTCTGCAACAGCTGTCTTTATACCATTTCCTCCAATCAATGTCATCCTTCCATAATCATTCTTTCTTTTGCTGGCTACATATCGAAAGAACTCCCTAGGATTCTTTTTAGCTTCATTAGCTAACTGCTGTTCATACCTCTCTTTAGCTACTCTCCCCAACCAAGTCACTCTCCTTGCCTGGTCTTTGTAGAACTCATGAAATTGGTTACTTCCACTTCTCTTATGCTGCCTCCACAATGCCCTTTTTCTCTGTATTGCATGCTTAATCTCTTTATTCATCCATCTCATACCTAACTTATTTAACCTTCTCACCCGTGGTATACATTTAGACATTGCATCCACTAAATATTTTTTGAAAATCCCCCAAGCTGCATTGATCTCTTTTCCAGCTAACTCCTCATTCCATGCTACACCTGCAAGCTGTCTCCTGAGCTCTTCATAATCACCCCCCTTGTAGTTCCACATATACCCTTGCACTGCTGGCAACCACCCAAGTAATCACCTCATGGTCACTTTCACCAATTGGTGGATGATTTGATACCTCATTGATAATTACATCCTCCGATGAGATGACCAAATCCAAGTCTTGTGCCCTCTGTTACATACTGTCTGAGGTAGTTATCCCTCAAAAACTCAAGAAACTCATTTTCTTTACTTCCAGTTGCTATCTCTTCATTCCAGTCTATATTGCCATAATTAAAATCACCCATAATGATCACCCTTTTCTTATTTGCTTGGCTTATTTGACCATACATTTCACTATCACCACCATCCACATTACCAGGTCTATAACAACATCCCACCAAGTATTTGATTCTATTCACCTCTATCTCACACCATACTGCCTCAAAACCACTGGCCCCATTTCCCCCTTGCATCTCTACCTTGTATGGACATAACTCTTTCTCTATCATCAATAGCACTCCCCCTCCCTTTTTACCCCTTCTATCCTCACGAAACACATCATACCTTTCCATCTCTATTCCTGTCAGGATGTCATCCTCATCTAACCATGTCTCACTTATCCCGACAATCTCTGGGTGCACAGACGCAATTAGTGCAACCATTTCATCCGCCTTGTTTCTTATACTTCTAGCATTGGTATACAAACACAACAACTCATTTCTGGATCTACAGCTAGTTCCACTGATACCACTCACTCGATGTGATCTCTCCATGCTGGACTGGGGCCATTTCCCTTTCTGCTTCTTCATTTTAGAACCCTTTGCAATTCCATCTGTTTCCTTTTGATCCCTGATCATCCCATTACTTTCCTGCCTACACATTCTCTCACCTCCTCTTAGAGCATCCACCTTTCTCACGCTGTGTATCCCTGTCCACCCTGAGCCTCCCCGTTTCCCTGCTCCTCTTGCACACCCATTCTCTCATTATCTATACTCATACCACTCACTTCCACATTCATTTCCACTCCTTCAATCTCTCCTGTCTTACTCTCCTGCTCTTCCACATCACTCCCCTCTCGATCTGATTCATTCTCTCTATTCACTTCTCTACCTTCCAGCAGCAGTCTCTCCAAGCGACTCACACCATAACCACTCAAATGCAGTCCATCGCTCCCATACAGCTCACTTCGTCCCTCAAACTCATTCCACACATTAACAAACTGTACTCCCATCTCCTCACACATTTCAGCCAGAATATCATTCATAATCCTTGCTCTCCGCCTCATTTCACCACAATCATACCTAGGCAACACACTGACCACCCTTCCTGTCACACTATTCTCCTTTATCTTTCCAAGCAGTCTCCTGACATTCATTTTGACATGCTCTTTGTTCTCTCTCAAATCATTCGTACCAATTAATACAATTAACTCTTTTGCTCGTTCCCTCACACATTTCAGCCAGAATATCATTCATAATCCTTGCTCTCCGCCTCATTTCACCACAATCATACCTAGGCAACACACTGACCACCCTTCCTGTCACACTATTCTCCTTTATCTTTCCAAGCAGTCTCCTGACATTCATTTTGACATGCTCTTTGTTCTCTCTCAAATCATTCGTACCAATTAATACAATTAACTCTTTTGCTCGTTCCCGCCTCATATTCAATGCCTCAATCACTCTACTCATTTTACCGCCTGGAAAACATACCTTGTGCATTTTATCCTCTAGCACACCTTTAATAATGGAGTCGCCATACAACGCCACTCGCTCATCTTTTGTTAACTCTTTCATGCCATCATGATTTATTTTAATAGTTTTGACCTGCATTCTCTTAATTTCATTCCGCATCCATTTCATTTCTTGCTTCATCCAATCCAATTCACCTTCTGAACCTCGCGACACATTCACTCTATCATTAAATCTTTCTAACTTTCTAACTCTCGACCTTCTCTTCTCACTTTCCCTCTCATTCATCCTTCTTTGTTTCCGTACTTTCGGTCCAACATACGTCCAACTTTCACCGTCATTCTTCTCACTTTCACTCTCACATATCTTTCTTTGTTTCCGTACTTTCGGACTAACATGCGTCCAACTTTCGCTATCATTCTTCTCACTTTTACTGTCATTCATCGTTCTTTGGTTCAGTACTTTCGTTCCAACATGCGTCCAACTTTCGCCATCAGTCATTCTTTTTTCGCTATCATTCATTCTTTCGATTTTTTTTACTTGCGATTTCTGCACCACGCCATTTCTACTTTCATTCGTTCTCTCAATTTCGTTTCTTTCTGCCTCACTTTCGTCCCTTTTAACATCCGTTACGGTTGTCAAATCGCTCTTTTTCTTTTTTCCTGATTTTTTAACATTTTTTCGCCTGTCTTTCTCGGCATCCTCTTTCAAACGTGCACTCGCGACACAATCTGTACTAGCACTTTCTGTTATCAACTTCATATTCGCATTCATCAATTCCTCGTTCAGGTCACATTTCGCACACACCCTTCTTCCATCCGCACTAAACATCCACAAATCATTTATGTAATCGAAGGAATACATATAACAGACCTCACACTTAACGAACCTACTGAAATCCAAATTAAAATCATGGAATGACAATGCAGCCGCCATTTTTTTTCTCTGCAGGTTACTAGGTCTAATATTAACGTTTTCGTATTTAGTTTAAGCAAGAAAAAAATAACCCCACACTAATAATATCGGTAGCGTACAACGTTTACAGCCGCTCTTACTTAAACAATTATGCATATATACTTAATTATTCCTAGTAAAACTTATCTGAATCAGGAGCTCTTCAAAGCACGTTCGTAGCGCTTGACCCACTAGCGCCCTCTAATAGCGCCCGCTGATGATGCAAATTATCATTTGCATCATCAGCAAATAACTGAATATTCCCTCTTAAATCTTTTCCCTATGTCATTGATATATACAAATTAAATAGTGGCACAAGTACCTAACTCTGAGGTACTCCACTAGTCACCATCATTCTCATAGATTACACTCAACCATATACTACTCTCTGGTGTCTATCTGTCAGCTACCCCCCATATCCATTCCCATTTGCTCCAGTTTTCGTAATAGTTTTCTGTGTGGTATTCTGTTGAATGCCTTGGCAAAGTCGAGCAATATCATGGTATAGCCAATTTGCTGTCACTTTATTATAAAATGTGAATGGATTACTAAGACAGGATCCACTCTTAACAAAGCCATACTGCACACTATAGAGTATCGTATCCCTATCCACGAAATGTTGTATTTTACCTTTCAACAACTTTTCCAATACTTCAACAACCACTCCTGATATATTAATTGGTCTATAGTTTTCTACCTCTGGCATGGAGCCACCTTGATGCGATGGTATTGTCTTACCCTCTTTCCACTCCCTTCGAACCCTGCCAGAGCTGAGACTTAGATCAACTACAACTTTGCCAAAGGTAATGCTAATTCTCTTGCACGTTCGCATAGCACACAGGCTGATCTGCCATCCAGGTCTCACTGTTGTGTTCACATTCATATTTTTCAATATGATGAACACATCTTATTCATCTACCTCAATGTTGATATGCATCTCTGTAACATCAGGGACTATAAAATCACCATCTGGATGACATACCTTTGCAAAATGATCACTCAGCAGCGCAGCTATTTCTTTTGATTCAGTCACCTTCCTACCATTAGCATTGTTTACAGTCATCATACCATAATCATTTTTCCTCTTACTTGCTACATAGTAAGAAAATTCTTTTGGGTTTATTTTGGCCTGTTCGGCTAATTCTCTTTCATAGCCTTATTTGGCCTTTCTTACCATACTGACCACTCTTCTTGCTTCCACTGTGTACTGCTCACGAGTATGGTGATCACTTTTTTCTTTATATTCCCTCCACAATGTTTTCTTTTTTTGCAGCTCTTGCTTTACATCCCTAATCATCCACTTGATTACACCTTTGTTTATCCTCCTGACCTTGGATATGCAGTCTGATACTGCTACTCTCAAGCAATCTCTGAGTGCTTGCCATACACTACTGACATTCTTACCTTGCAGCTTCTCAAGTCATGGCTAGATGACTACAGAGTCTCTCATAACCACCAGTATTATAGTTGAACATAAACCCCTTCTTGTCAAATAATTCCACATGTTTGGCAGCTTTCCATAACAAGATCACATGGTAACTCTCCCCATTTGGTTATGAATATATATCTTCTGGTGCTGTTATCAGATCCAACACTCAAACCTCTTGTCTCTGCTATAACATGTTTCATGTAATTATCCTATTAGCAACTGTATAAATCCCACTTCCATTTTGCTATACCCCTTTTCTCCCTCCAATCGATGTCCCCATAGTTAAGTCTCCCATATTAATTGTTTGACCTACACTCATTGTGATAATCTGTCAATATGTGGCATCTACATCTTTCTGTGACCCCCCCCCCGTCTATAGCAGCACCATACAAAGTATTTTGTTCTATTTGCCTCTATCTCACACCAGATAACCTAATTTGAACCATTTCCCTCAGACCTAAAATCCTCTTTAACTTCCAATTCTTCAACTATCATTAGCAATACCCCACCACGTCCTTTTCATTCTATCCTCCCTGAAAATCCTTTACATTCTATCTCTGTAACTATATCATTTTCATTCAATCAGGTCTCACTGATGCCTATAATTTTTGGCCAAGTTGAGCTGACCAATGCCAAAAACTCCTCACCCTTATTCCTGATACTTCTTGCATTTGTGTACACACATTTCAACATTCCTTTGTACCCATAGTTACCCTTGTGTAATGTCATTACCAACCCATTCAAATCTGAAACCTGTGAAATCCTGTTTGGCATTGCATAAATATTACTATATACATGCTCATTTATTACAGGGGTGGTCAGACATGTGCTTGATTTCATCCAACTTAATATCTCCAGTTTTCCTGGTTTTGCACTACCACGCTCTCACTAATCAACACTTTCTTCGAACATTAACTCCAAAACCATTTAAATGTAGTCTGTCAGGCATATATAAGTCCTTCTGTCCATCAAATTCACTCCATACATCAATAAACTGCACACTATTCCTCCTTAATAAATCTTCTTATTGACAATCATGGCCCTTCTCGGTTCTGTTCTATCATACTGAGGTAGCAGACTCAGAATCTTTACTTTCTTGCTCTGCATTTTTGCTTCCACTTGCAACTCTTTCATATTTTCTCTCATTGCATATTTCTCACCTTTGAAATCATTTGTGCCAGCCAAAACAATTAACTTGTTTGCTTCTTTCTTTTGCATACTTGCAGCATCACTAACATCCTTTATCTTCGCACCTGGAAAACATGCTTTCATCACTTTTTCATTAATTATACCTGTTATCATCGAATCTCCTGTTATCATCGTTCTTCGTCCTTCTGTACCACACACACACACACATACACTAATCATTTCTCCAGTTGCTCGAGCACATTTTGTCCTCTGAAGGAGTCTGTGTAAGCATGCGATTTCTTTCCTCGCTAGCATATCATCATCATCTACATTATTATTTTCAACTACTTCATTCAGTGAATGATAGTGCACAAAATACGAATGAAAGTTTGTGCACTATCATTCACGGCTTCCACTACATTTTCCACAACACCTTGACAATCCTGCCTTGTATTATCATTATTATCAGCCACTTCATTCTTTCGTGACTCGCATTTCTTATACTTGCTAATGAAATATTTGCATCAAATATGTTCTCCATTCTCACTCTCGTGCCACAAACCATTCACTCTTGAGAATAGATTAGCATACACTACATTGCACTAAATCCTGCACATTGTTCAGACAACATTGATGTCTTCGTCACCATTTTTCTCATATGCATTGCGGCCATAACAAAAAATATTTCAGAAAGTATATCATTTAATAATAGTTAACTAAACAACACAGTCAAAAATAATCAAATATATATAACAATAATCGTTAATATCTACTAAAAAATAATGACCTAGATGAGAAACACATGTAAGACGTGTGTTAGTACTAAGGATGACATTATGTAAAATACTACACTTAAACAATATACATGTAACAAAACTTGAAAAACACGAATATTCATTCAATTATTCACGTATAAAAATAAGAAAAGCCACCAAAATGATCAGTAATATTATGAAATATTTCCTGAAAAAAAAAAACTCCTTAGTATGCCAAATGCTCGTATTAACACTCCACAAATCATCCTCTAATGACCATATCATATTATGATTAGCTTTACTGCTGTTGTACAAACAATTCAAGGCATCCAAAGTGGTTATCACGGGAGGCCTGCTCAACCAACATACCACCCATCATCAGCAGAGGGCTGACAAACAAAATAAGCTGTGGAAATTACTTGAGAAGGGATCAAGAACTAATTATTTTAAAAAACATTTATTAAGAAACCTAATAAACCTATATTATTAAGTCTTTTTCATATGATATTAACATAATTAGCATGATTATGAATTTTTTATGTGACTCTCAACCCATGAGAGGTTGTAAACTTATAGTTACATTAGTACCGTGAGAGACTAAGGGATTTTTATTATGTTTCTATATTATATTTTTATAAAAGATATTTATTATTTTTTACTATCATCATCACTTTCCTGATATATATACTCTCAAGAGGTGTATAGCATACTATGAGAGTGTAACATGTTTTTGATAGATGTTGAAAATTCTTCCACTTAGTTATGCTATAAATTAAAGATGTCAAGAAGTTATTATATATTCCTGGTTTAATCCTTTATCCAAGTGTCAGCAAACAAAGCTTGTATGTGAAGTAACTTCACAACTGGGAAACTTGTATATAGAAGCTAATGACTTAACATCACTTGCCTTAGTATCTTATCTCTAATCCAGAGTATTTTAGTAATAAGGTGTGACACCTTTAGCTACTTATATATGGAAATATGACGTCTGCATTACTTCAACCCTGGTATCTATTCTGGGTCTGGCTCCCACTGATGAGACCTCAATAAAGGTCAAAACAAGTCTGGGTAGTAACCCTTCCCATAATGCACAGCATTATACATCAGTGGCGGCCGGTGAAAATTTTAAGTGGGGGTGCTGCATATATACAAAAAACTTTTTTTTCCTAATCAGCAACGAATTTATTAATAAATAAATTTACATATTAAAAATTGCTTTATTAAAAATATTTCATCCTCACCACAAACAAACATTAATAATAAAAGTTTCGTAACAATAGCAATGACAAGTGCAAATGAATATCGCGTTAGATCGCAGTGCATTTGTTTCGTGTAATGATAATTGAAAAAATATAATTCTTTTCATATTTTAAACAGTGACACTCATCATAATTCAGCCTTGTATCTATAATAAATAAATAATTATATGTTATTTTAACAAAATAAAATTAGATTTACAAAAAAATAGTTCACCACGAATATGCACCAATAATAAACATTTCATATCTCACAGAAATAACGAATGCAGGCATAAGATGCACTGCCCAAGTGGCAGTGTATCTAATGACGTAACGTGCAATGACAAGCGCAAACGAATATTGGCATTAGATCGCAGTGCATTTGTTTCGTGTAATGATAATTGAAAAAATATTATTCTTTTCATAATTTCAACAGTGACACTCATCATAATTCAGCCTAATATCTATAATAAATAAATAATTATATGTTATTTTAACAAAATAAAATAAGATTTACAAAAAATAGTTCACCATGCAGACAGACACACACACACACACACACACACACACACACACACACACCAATAATAAACGTTTCATATCTTACAGAAATAAGGCACTAAAGCATACTAAAAATACACTGCCGTTTTGAGCAGTGTGGGAATGACATAAATGCAATGACAAGTGAAAAGGAATATCGGCTTTAGATCGCAGTGCATTTGTTTCGTAATCTAAAGCGTTAATCGAACAATTCCAATTATTAACTATTCAATGTCCAAACATAAGCTGTAACCTTGAACATGTTGCACTGCATTTATATAATGTTGTAAGCATTGTTATTATTTATAAACACAAAGAAAATTTAATTTTATCATTTTTACCTTGGGGATGCTGCAGTGTCGCAGTGCTTATGTATGGGCTGCCACTGTTATACATGTCTGTAAGGATATGTGCTTTGCATTACAGGATATACTAAGGCCAGTGATGCGAAGTCATCAGCCTCTATATACAAACAGCCCAGTCATGAAATCACTTCACACTTGGACAGATGATGAAACCAAAAATATAATTTCTTGGAATCTTATTATTCATAATTAAACCCAACAATCATCTCTTGCTAAAGAAAGTATTTTCTATTAGTATCGTATTTTAGCGATCTTAAAATATTTATATCATTTCATTTCACCTAAGTAGTCAATTAAATTTTCCCAATCTTCACAGATGAAAACATGGCAATATCATACAACATACTCTGACTAAATATTTATATGCATGTTACACCTACCTATTCTGAATATGGGAATGAAAACACCTGCAGGCACAGGAAGTGTGGCACATACTGTTGTCATAACAAACTAAAATAGAAAAAGCAACACAGGATATATAACATATATGTATATAAACATGAAATATGATTTTCCTAAAATAGAAAATAAATATAATTCAAGAAAATATTTTGTAATATTTTCTTACAAAGTCGCCGGAGAATGTGGCAGGGAATTTGAGACTATTCATCAATTAAAGTGCTTTTTAATTGATGAATAGTCTGACTTCTGTCGAGATTTGTGCTACGTTATTTTCTGGAATACGAGTGTCCTTCAGTGGTTGTTTTTGAAATTAGTTGTTGTTGCTATATTGTTTATTTTGGTTACCGAGAAAACGGAGTCAGAATCAGATGCATACCTGTGGAAGAGAAAACTAAGATAACATAAGCTTTCATTATTTAGTTTTATTTTATTTATATTTAGTATACTTAAATGTTTTGTTTATATTTGTTTGTACTTTTACTTATATAGTTATACTCCCTTATACTTATTTAGCATTTAGTTGTAATAGTTCTGCGACATTATTCTGAATAATGGCGGCAGCGGCAGTTAAAACTGCAAATGGCATATCGCCAAGTCCTCCCCATTTAAGGACACCATTTTGAATGATATCATACAAGATTTCGTAGCATGCGGGACTTGTGGAATGTATGCGTCCCAGCAGTTGTATATGTGGCAGGTAAGAGAAGGGGAAATACGTATATGCACAAAATGCAGGGCAATGGGAGGAACTTGGCAAGTTAGAGATGACTATAACTGACCTTGTTGAGTCAGAGGTGGGAGATTCTCCATGTAGAGAGATGAGTGGTATGATAGAGGGCGAGAGAAATATCAATAAAATAATGAGAGTGGGGAGTATGGAAAGGTTGAAGGATTGTGAAATTTTTGGAGATGGTTTCAATTGGGATGATGAATGGCAAATAACAGTGGCCGACTTAGAGAGAGATGAACTGAAAGAGCAGGTGGAATGTCTAGGGAATGAGATGAGAAAAACAAGATTAGGTGAATGGAAGAGACGAATGTATGGCAAATCAGAGTAGGAGTGAGAGAAAGTTATGGGAATGGTAGAAGAGGAGCGAGAATAGGAACAGCAGAAGAGAGGGAATGAGAGAGAGTTATGGGAATGATAGAAGAGGAGAGAATAGGAACAGTAGAAGAGAGGGAATGAGAAAGAGAGTTATGTGAATGATAGAAGAAAAGAGAATAGGATAAGTCGAAGAGAAGGAATGATAGAGAGTTATGGGAAGGACAGAAGAGGAGAGAATGGAAACAGTAGTAGAGAGGGAATGAGAAGAATGCGAGGGAGCACTGGAACCAGGGATAGAGTGATGTCAGGAAGGCAGGTAAGGGGAACATGGAAAGAACGTGTTAGAGGAGAGAGAGTGAGGGATGGATGTGAGCAATCGAGGAACAGGGTGGTAATAGGGACTCAATAATCCGTGGTGTTCAAGATAGGATGCGTGAGGAGTGTTTGCCTGGAAAAACAATAGAAAGTGTGGCTATGGCAATTAAGAGGGGTGAAAGGGTGGATGAGATGATTGTGATGGTAGGAACAAATGACTTGAGAGGTAATGTAAATTGGGCAGCGAGAAATATGAGATTCTTGCTTGAGGTTGTACAAAAGATGATGCAGAGAGGAAAGATAGTGTGCATGTTGCCTAGGTATGATATTGACGAGCTGAGCAGAAGAGCAGTAATATTCAATAACATAATAGCTAGAATGTGTTAGAAGAGAGGATTGGAATATGTGGATGCTTGGAGGGTTTTTATCCTCAAACATACACTGATTATTGCGAGAGACTGCTTGCATTTGAATGAGGAAGGATGTAGGCATCTGGAGAGACTGTTCTGAACGAGTCAATGCAGGGAAACTAGAATGCCCAGGGTGGATGGTAGCAGGGGTGGCCTCTTGTGGGAATGGGTACTTAGGAGTAGGGGGACGACATCAGGTAACGCTGAACCCAGTGGAGTCTAGAGAGGATAATGCTGGATATAGAAATAGGAGAATGCCAGGAGAATCCAGAATAAAGGAGAGGAATTGGTGGCGCTGATAGTATCAGCCTGGCCAAAGATTATTGGGATCACTGAGATGTGGTTGATAGATGAGGATATAATAACAGGAACAGAAGTTAGCAGGGTACAGCATTTTTCAGCAGGATAGGAAGGGGAAAGCATGGTGGTGGAGTACTGCTTATGATAAGTGACAACTTAAAGGGTGTTCGGGATAAATTTGACATATTTATAATTAATTATATTTTTCCGTAAGTTACATGTATTAACACACACTTCTCTTCATTTAAAAGTTTGGACCCTTCTTCATTCATATACAAGATGTCAGAAAGGATGGATAGCTGAAACCCACCTGAATCATGGAAGAGAATAACTTGTATCATGATGATTCGTGCCCGCCATCAAAATAAGGATATTACGACTGCTGCCCAATGCTCCCTGAATACAGTAAAAACAATCAGGCATGAACTAGAGACTTGCAATGGTGACTACGAGGATGTAGCAAGAAGAAAGATCCCTAGCAGACGATCTGATTGCGTTCGTACAGCAGAATTCCTCGCAAATCTGCAGGAACAGGTGTTGAAGAACCCTGGCATTGGAATTCGGGCTTTGTTCGTGGAGTTGCTAACTGTAGTCAAGCCCTGGATAACAAGGGTAGCCAATGGTAGGCCGTATGTATGGCAGCAGGATTCGGCCCCTTGCCACACCTCTGGGAAAAGTCAAAAATGGTTGTCTGAAAATTTCTATGACTTCACCAGTCCAAATGTTTGGCCTCCAAACTCCCCAGACCTTAACCCCATGGATTATTTTGTATGGGGCGCAGTTGAAAAAGACACCAATCGCACTTCCAGTAATACAAAAGCCCAGTTAATGGATAAAATTAAAACAGTTTTTGCGGCCCTTACCAGGGAGACTGTAGCATCAGCTTGTTCGAGGTTCCGAAGCAGAATTGAAGCTGTGATCGATGCTAATGGTGGTTATTTTGAGTAAATCTTGTTGATAGTATTGTAATTAACTCTGCCTGTAATGTTTTTTTGTCAATTCATTAAATTTAATAGATACAAAGAAGATTTTCTTTTTCCTTACGAAACTGTCAAATTTATCCCGAACACCCTGTATGTCCTTTAAGAGTGGTGGCTTTGAAAGGCAGTGACACTAATGATTTTAAAAGCATATGGTGTGAGATAGAGATGGGCAAGCCAGGATATTTAGTGGGGTGTTGCTGCAAACCAAGGAGCACAGAGGGAGGGGACCAGGAGATGTTTAGACAGTTGAGCTTGGCAAGTGCAAGAAGAATGATTATTACGGGAGATTTTAACTAAAACAGTATAAATTGGAGAGAGGAAAATGCATGTAGCAATAAGGGAATGGAATTTCTGGAATTCTTGAGGGAGAAATGTCTTAGATAACATGTAATAGTGGGAACAAGAGGTTCAAAAGTTTTGGATTTGGTCATAGCATCAGAAGAGTTGATAATAACTGAGATGACATCTCTCTCACCAGTTGGAGAGAGTGACCATGTGGTTTTGACTTGGAAGATGAATAGACATGCAGGAGTATCAAAGAGACGGGAACATATGTGGAATTATAAGGCAGGTGATTATAATAGTCTTAGACGTCAACTTGGAGATGTTTCATGGAGGGAGGAATTGGAATGCTGGGATATCATTAGTGCTTGGAAAATTGTGAAGGAATATTTGTTAGCAGCAATAGTAAGCTGTATTCCACAAGTGAAGAAGAGGACACAATTTGGAGTAAAGTGGATGACAAACAATATTAAACAGGAACTGCATGCAAAAAAGAGGCTATGGAAGAGATATAAGGAGACAGGTGAAGAGCAGATGCATGAAGAAGACACAGGCCGGGAGAATGACTAGTGGTAAGGAACTCGAAACTGGAATATGAGAAGAGATTGGCCCTAAGATCCAAAGAAAATCCTAGGGAATTTTTTTTAGCTATGTGGCCAGTAGGAGGAGAAATGATTGTGGAAGAATGACAGTGTGGGATAAAAATAGGAAAAGAGTGACTGATGCAGAGGACATAGTGGAATTGTTCAATGAACACTTTATTGGAGTATTTCATCCTGGTGGAGTAAATTTTAATACTACAGCGGTGCCTTGGTTAACAACAGCCTCAGATAACAACGTACTTGGTTAATGACGAGTGGCTGTAAGAAAAAAATCTCTTGGTTAACGACTCTCGATTATGTGAACCTCTATCCGATCTAAAAAACCGGAATTTTCCAATCGCACTCAACAAGTGGAGGAAGACATTGTCAAATAGAGAACAGCCATGCAGCATAACTGTGAAGCTCAGATATGTTTGACCCATCATAGCCAGTTGTTTACGTTTTCCATTTATTGTTTCTTTTCTTGTAGTGCACTGTGCTTTATTTTAAAATTTGTGGTTATAAATGCGTTTTATGATGAAAATGAGTATTTAAGCATTTATTTTTTATGTGTTGGTTCATATAGACAATAAATTGGCGGGTGCATGTCACTGTTCGTTCGCTATCAAAAGGCAAAATCAAATTTCATCTGTATAATAATCATTGTATCTATAAGCTGCTAATCAGTGTATGTTACGGTAAGTGCTGTATCTAATATCGTCACCTTAAATGCACTAAGTCAAAAATTGCAGGTTTTGAATTTAACTGTTAACTACTGACGAGCTAAAAGAACTTTTCAAGCAGCAATGTGAAAAAAAGGAAATGGAAATTTTTTCTGAAGATGAGGATGGAGAGAAAGAACAAATTATTACTGCTGAAATCAAAAATGTTTTGGCAAAGTGGAAGGAAGTTCAAAATGTTGCTATGAAATGGAATCCACCAAATCTGAGGTTATCAGAACTGCAGATCTATTTAATGAAAAGTCCATGCAGTTTTACAGAAACATTTTAAAAAAGAGGCAGAAGCAAACAACCCTAGACATGTTTTTTACAGGTCCATTTGTCAAAAAATTCCGAAGTGAGCCCAATTGTCCTTCTGGTGAAGATTGATAATTAAAAACTGTTTTCATGAACAATTAATTTTATTAATGTTAATTTTTTTGTAGCAAATACATATACTGTATAATAAATAAATGATATTTACCATATTTTTATGACATTTTAAATGAGTTTTATCTGCAATTTCAATATGTACTATGGATGTGGGGAGGAGCCGGAACAAATTAATTGATTTTCAGTTAAATCTTATGGGGAATCGCGCCTTGGATAACGACGGTTTTGGTTAACGGTGGTAATCCTGGAATGGATTACCGTTGTTAACCAAGGCACCACTGTACAGGGATAGGGCAGGTTCAAGGTTAAGAGGTGCAGGAGGAGAGTGTGTTCCAAATACTCAGTACTCTGGATGTCAGTAAAGCTGTGGGACTGGATGGTATTTCACCACGAGTTTTGAGAGAATGTGCTAAAGAACTGACAACTCCTTTGATGGCTTTTCAATGAAAGTCCAGCTATTGGAAAGGTACCCAGGGAATGGAAGGAAGGTAAGATAGTGGCATTGCATAAGGCTGGAAGCAGACTGGAAGTGTCTAATTATAGGCCAGTTTGTGTGTCATCAGTAGTTGCTAAGAACTTGGAGAAATTAGTGAGAGACCGTATACAGCATTTGGCAGATGAGGGTAATGTTATCTGTGAGAGTCAACATGGATTTGTGAAGGGGCACTCTTGTTTTAGTAATATGCTAGCCTTTTATAATAAAGTTACAAGAGCAGTAGATGAGGAAAAGGCATATACTGCCATTTTCTAGGATTTAGCAAAGGCATTTGACAGAGTGCCACATGATAAGCTGATGTTTAAGTTGCAGCACATGGGTTCGGATGTCGGGTTGGTCAATTGGATTCAGGATTGGCTGTCCGATAGGAGAGGTGTGTAAGGTGGGGCAGTTTCAAGGAGGCAGAGGGTTACAAGTGGGGTCCCACAGGGCTCAGTCCTAGGTCAATGACATTGTCAGTGGATTGCAGGGAGATATTCAATTGTTTGCGGATGATGTGAAGCTGGGAAGGGTTAGTAATAGTGCAGATGTGGTAGCCCTGCAAGAGGATTTGAATAAGCTAGACTGATGGGCAAATGAATGATAGGGTGTGTGTCAGTTTAATGCAGCAAAACGTAAGGTCTTGAGGTCTGGGACATATCGATGAGATGCTGCATACTCTATGGGAGGAGCTATGCTGGAGGAAGTAGGGGAGACGAGATCTGGGGTTGATGATTGATAGAAACCTGAAATTTAGGGGACATATTGCAAAGGTGGTGAAGGTAACACAGAGGATTGCTGCAATAATGAGAAGGACACTTCCCTGCAGAGATAAAAGAGTTATCATTTCTTGTATAAGACCCTGATCAGACCACACTTAGACTATTGTTCTCAGATTTGGTCCCCAGGATTTAAAGGGAATAAATTAACTGTGGAAAGGGTACAAAGGCAGATAACAAAGATGGTTTCAGGACTGTACAATGTTAGTTATGAGAATCGGTTGAGGGAATGTAGACTGCAGAGTTTGGTGGATAGAAGGAGAGGTGAAATGATTGAGACTTTTAAACTGTTGAGATGTGGTTACAGGGTTGACACTGGGGAGTTCTTTCGCTTGGTTGAACAGCAGGAAGGAGTAATGATAAGGGGCCATCCCTGGAAGTTACAAAAGGAAACTGTGAGCAAGAGGGTGAGGAGTGGTTTCTTTGCATGGAGGATAATTGAACCATGGAATGCATTGCCTGATAGAGTGGTGAGAATGAGAATGGTCAATGAGTTTAAGGAGTGGTATGATAGACTTTGTGTTTCCTAGGAGGGACCTCCCACGATGAGTCTTGATAAACTGTGTTTCCTAGGAAGGATTTCCTGCAATGAGTCTTTTGACTCCATGGAGGCCTGAATAATAATAATAATAAAAAGAGTAATTACAAAAATATAAAATCAAACCTACTTTTTTAAAAATAAATAACTGAGCTATTATAACAATAATAAACCCACAAATTAGAAAAATAGGTTATTCTCACAACATCCACAAATTTATTTTGAATTTTTATCTGTCATTAGACTGGCTGAAAGTAACAACATCTGTAATCCTTTTGTATGGAAGAATCATAATATTCTCGAATAAACAAGAACAGAGTATCATATACTATACAAAAATCATACGAGAATTATCTCATTAAATATTTCTAGTAAAAAGTAATAAGGAGGATGCCACTAGAGGGTGAAGAAAGAAGTACTACTAATCGCAAGGTGAAAAAGAAAAAAAAGCAAGTTTTGATATTACTGATTAGTAATTTTTCTATAAATTTAGAGTAAATCTAGTCTAAATTATAAATTAGTACACTAAGTGAAGAGAGTTTGAATTTTGAAGTTTTTTCTTATTTACTGTCACAGTGTTGGATTATTTCTTTGTTTCAATTATGGCAGTTGTTACCATGCCATCAGTTAAAGATTACATTTTGCACAACTTATAGAAATTTTGTAGATACAGTGGTGGCAGATATCTTGTCAAGCAAAAATGCAGAAAGTAAGAGATGGAAGAGTGCAAATCTGCATGAAATGGAGACAATGGGAAGAAGCATTGGGTAATTTCAAGCATTAGTATCTCCAGTTTTAGTAGCTAGTGATGGATTTTCAGAAATGGGTGAGTGAGGAGGGGGGGGAAGAGAGAGAGAGAGAGAGAGAGAGAGTAACAAGTAATGTGATTAAGGGTAAAGAAGGTGAGGAGGAAATCATGAATATCAAGTGAAGGTAAGATACTTGAAGAGCAAGTGAAAAGTATGAAATATGAGTGGAAGAGGATAGAGGGGAAATTAGAAGGCTTGAAAGCTAACTGATGTCTATGTGAAGTGAACAAAACAGAAGTTAGAGAAAGTTGTGGGAATGAGAGATAGAGAGAGAGAGAGTGGTAGAACCAGGGAAAGACAGGAAATTAGGGTACATGAGCAAGGGATAGAGACATGAGAAACAGTTAACTGAAAGAATGAAGAGTGCTAGAGAGAGAGAGAGAGAGAGTGGAATGCAAGTGAGCAAGGAATAAATGGAGCAATAAGGAGTGTGATACAAGGAAATTCAATGATTCATGGTGTTTGGAATAGAATATTAAGATTCAGAATAGAATAGAATATTAGAATGCCTGGATGACTTATAGAGATTGTGACTATGAGAACAAAGCAAGGTGAAAACATGGATGAAATGATAATGGTTGGTATAAATGACCTGATAGATAGAGTGAACTGGGTGATGAGAGTTTTTCTAGATATGATAATGCAGAGTTGAAAAGAGAAACAATAATGAACGAATGACATAACTGCAAAATATTTTGAAAGGGAGGATATGAAACATGGAATGCTTGGAGTGCATTTGAATGATAGAAGAGAGCTCTATGCAAGAGATGGTTGGCATTCGAACATGGAAGGATGCAGCCATTTGGAGAGACTTCTATTCATTCTCTGGGCAAATGATTGTGTGAATGATTGGGAAACTAGGTTGCCAGGGTAGAATGTGGTAAGGGTGGCCTCACACAGATAGCCACTTGAAAGATGGGAAGATGAATGGTATATCACTGAGTGGAGTCTTGAGGAAACAATATGTATAGGAATACTGATAATTCACTGATGTTTCTCTAAATGCCAGTAGTATCAGAAAGAAAGGGAGAGACTTGGTGGCAGTATAGCCTTAGTTTGTCAGAAGATTACTGGAATTGGTGAAAAGTGGTTAACAGAAGATGATGTCCTTACAGGAATAGAAAGGAAATGACACTGACAGAAATTATTGCTGAAGATTTGAAGAAACAAGTAACAAAACAATGACACACTGTGGAAAATTTGCTGTTAAGTTGGATGAGAGCACAGGTGTTTCTGGCATGGCTCAACTTTTAGTATTTGTTAGATATTGTTTTAATAACGAAATACATGAAAATTGTGTTTTTGTGAGCTACAAAAGAACAAGATGTACTCGAGAAGATATATTCTCAGCAGTAAATGATTTCTTCAATAATAAAATTTTATAGGAAAACTGTATAAGTGACCAGGGAGGAAGTGCCATTTTAATTAGAAAAGAAAAGGGATTTATGGCTAGAGTTCTTAAGGCAGTACCTTATGTAAAATTTATTCATGGAATCATACATAGAGAAGCTCTTGCAGTGAAAATGTTGGAGCCAGAGTTCTAAATGAACATGATATCAATACAGTTAATTTTATCAATTAATTATATTGATTTCTCACAATAAACATAAATATATCATAATAATAAATGATATATTTATTATTATGATTCAGGCCATGCAATGCAGATAAAGTTTAGTAAAACCAAAGCCAAAAACCAAACAGCAATTGCAATAAGCAGAAATTGAGAAGAACTTAACTTAGAAGTGAAAGGAAATAAACAGGAACAGGTTAAAAAATTCAATTACTTAGGCACTATGATCATGGAGAGGCTAAATTATATAGAAACTACTAAACACAGAATAAATCAGGTGGCCTGTTATAACGAAACTTAAATATATGGGAAAAAAATATGCATCTCTCCAAAGAATTAAAAACTAAAGTATATAGTTTGATGGTAATCACCACAGTTCTTTATGGTACAAAACTTGGGTTATCAAAGAGAAGAAAGAACAAAGTTGACAAGCTTTGAACACAAGTGTTTGAAAAAAAATAGAACAATAATAAAAAATAAATGAACAAACAGCAAAAATAAAACAGCATGAACTGCAATCAAAACCAATCAGGAGATCCAAGAAGAATTAGACTACCAACAAAAATCAGAGAAAAACTACAGTGGTAGGAACATATGTATAGAATGCCTACTAAAAGGTTTCCTTACATCTTCCAAAATGGAAGAGTAGAAGGAAAGATACTGTCCGAAAGACCTGGAAGGAAATGAAAACATTAAGTGTATAAGTGGTCTGAACACTTATAGAAATTTAAATAACTTGGCTGCTGATTGATTGGACTAGAAAGCTCTTGTTCATATTAGCTTAAAAGTGCCTTAGGTAGATAAAAGAGATGATGTATCATTTCTACCGTGAGATGCATTATATTTATTGGTACTGGTATGTGCAATCACAAAAATTTTGAGACCAATAATCTATGCAGATGCAAAAAAGTAAACTTCCTCTTTACAGTCCTTGCATAGACTGGACTACTAAAGTTTGATTTCAGTCTCTCTCTTTATTTAATAATACTTGCCAATGGGATAAAAAAAAAACTGTCTTATAATCTGTCTGTAATCAGTATAGGGGAGGCAGACAGATGGTGGGTATCTTGTTCATATTAGCTTAAAAGTGCCTTAGGTAGATAAAAGAGATGATGTATCATTTCTACTGTGAGATGCATTATATTTATTGGTACAGGTATGTGCAATCACAAAAATTTTGAGACCAATAATCTATGCAGATGCAAAAAAGTACAACTTCCTCTTTACAGTCCCTGCATAGACTGGACTACTAGAGTTTGATTTCAGTCTCTCTCTTTATTTAATAATACTTGCCAATGGGATAAAAAAAAATTGTCTTATAATCTGTCTGTAATCAGTATAGGGGAGGCAGACAGATGGTGAGTATCTTGAAAAATGAGCTGACCTAGCTCAGTATCTACAGCTCATTTTCCTCAATTCCAACTTGGCTTTGGATCAAGCAGAGGTGCATCATGGTTTAGGGAAAAGTGGAAATCAACTAGATATTTTAGATATTGCATTTGTGATGGTCTGTGTAATTCACTGTCACATGATTCACAACATCACTGATAAGAGATGAGCGAACTGTCGCATAATCAAATTTTGTTAAGGAGGAGGTAAGTCACTCAGCCAGCTTTATTTTATATTATGATATTTGTGATGTAATATATGGTTGCCAATTAAGAAAAGTAGATATTATAGGGAAATGACCACTCTCACACAACTTGTCATCACTTTTCCACTGAAACAATGAAAAGCAGGAGGATGAGCAGACAGTTAAGTAAATGGCAGTGAATGTTCACGGTAGAGATATGGAAGAAGAAGATATTGCTTTCTTTGTTTAAGAAGTGAGATATTGTTGTTGAGCATATGCTCTACAACCCTCCCTCTGATGTTAGTGAAGGTACTACCCCATAGAATGTTGTATCTCGTTAAATCTCACATTAAAAGTACAGGGATGAACTGTAGTATGAGGTCTTCAAGGTCATCCTGCGAGATATCTGCACTAGAAGGTAAGTAAATGAAGCATACTGTGATAAGACATCAAACTGAAAGACGGATTGCAACTGATTCTATGTTTCTGTTGAGTGGGACTTGCTGGAAAGGGATATGGGCTGCCCACAAAGATGGTAACTCCTTCATGGATATGTCCATACCCTGTCCTGTCCTTAAGGATGAGAGTAACATTTTGTAGTGCAGGATTATCACTGGGCTTCATGTATGTCTCCTGTAGGCAAAGGCACACAGGTCACATTTCTGCAAAAGGGCCCCCAATTCATTAATGTTTTGAATCCACAAAATTTCCATTGTAGAAATACTTTCATTATTTATTTTTGGTGAAGTAATCTAGCTTCTGATGATGTGAGGTCTTGATTTCATTGACCTTGGATTTTTTTCTTTTTGGGAAAGTGTGAATTGCCAATGTCCATTTCTTCCTCCCCAGGAAAAAATATCCAAGATGCCATTCATTTAATGGTTTTATTTTCTTGTGGAGGAAATCAGAGATTTCCATCCCACCTAATAATGATTCTCTGAAGCATATTCCTTTTTTTTTTTTTTTTTTTTATCAATAAATTCTCTATAGTGGAACCATTTTTGGTGTATCATCAGGAGTAAATGCATGTCGATTTTTCCTTTGATTTACTATAGAGATAGCACATACCATTCAGGGATGTTGTAATTGTGAGAAGGTAGGACAGTCATATGGGTTAAGGTCTTGACATTATCTTTACAACTGCCTTTAAGATGTGACAGGGTTTACCACTATATGTTGTTTGTGGCTGCTTACTTTTGTGATATATTGCTTCATCTCCTAATAAGGGATGCTCTGCTTGGTTTTAATTTTTCAAATCTCTTTTTTGCCCTTTGGCATGCTCAGGAGTAAACTGGGTGATCTCCTACACAATTAGGGCATTTCAGTGTTTTGACCTAGTCTGTTCTCGTGCTCTTTACTGCCACAACTAGCATAGGTGGCAGAGCCATGAGAGGCAGCCTGAGAATTACCATACTTCTGATACTTAATGCAGCAACAGAGCTCTTAACAAGAGTTGAGATACCCTACTTTCACTAATGTTTCAGGAGTTTCAGTGTATATACCTAGTAAGAATGAGTTGACCATCCTTATGTATGAGGATTCCTTATGACTGTACTCCTTCAGTTTGGAGCATATCTCCTTGTCAGGAACATCTATGAAGTCCCACTCTGATATTACTCCTCAAGAAAAATTTGGTGTGGGGGAAGGAAATGACTATGACAGCCCCCCCCCCCCCAAAAAAAGAAAAAAGATGTTGCATGAAGAAGTTGTACTGATTTTGTGCAGACTGCTGTGTTAAAAAGAATATCCTCTGCAAGGATTTTAACAGATTTTTGAGATCCTGAGAGCCCTTCCAAATCCTTCTGAAGAAGAGTGACATTTTTGCAAGTGGACATTCAGCTGGTGGATATATATAATTAAGAATGCTGGTATGTTAGTTGCTGTCTCTGATTTTGTTTTCCATTAATGTGCAAATAGTTTGTATACTTGGTTACGACTTGTTGAGGATCTCTGATAAACATGAGGATGTACTCATTCTCAAAAGGAAATTGGTTCAGCAATAGAGCTTCTCATGCACCATAGAGCCACACATGGACACCCATTCTCCAATATGCTATGACTATGCCTGAGAGCAGAATGGGGGTATCCCCAAATGATATACTTGCACAGGAAAGAAGACTTACTGCAACACCACTGACACTTGTAGGCAAGTCCACCAGCCAACTGATCTTGAATGGGCCATCCAGACCACTGTTGTGTCGGAAAAAGTGCTGATTCACTATTGGTGCGTCATCCTGCTTCCGACCCAACACACGGTAACGATTAGATGTAAGGATAAGGACATACTTATGCCTCCAGAAGAAAAGCTAAAAAGATAGTGTACATATATACTCACTCAGAAGTATGTCTAACCATCTTTAGTTGTAGATATTAAGTGATTTTGAGAAGCCCATAATTAAAGTTGATAATGTCTGTGTAAAAATTAACAAGGAAAAATGTATCAGTACTGAAATGTTATTATTAGATGTATATAAGATGATATATGTATTAGAGCCATGTCAAAACAGTTCGGAGTTGCGGTGACCAATTGGCCGCCGCTATGAGCATGACGTAGTCATTAAGAGAGGACGCTCGCATTTACAATATATGGTCCAGTGCGAGATTCAATCGCTCTCTTGTTTTCTGTTCCTGCATTCCTGATCCAAGTCCTGGATAGCTGCTGAAGCTTACCGCCGGTACCCAGCAACAATCTCCCTGTTGCTGTACGTGCCATGCCGAGTATAGTCACCGAAGAAATGAGGTCGGAATTCCAGTAAAGAGCCGTTGGTTAGTTATGCCAATGTGTAGTCATCGAAAACGGAACCTTTCGAAAATGATAGAAGTAAGTCGCAGATGCCATGAGAATACATGGTGAGAAAACGTGGAAGCGTAATCAAGGAAGTCTCGGCAACTCCGTGAAAAGACAAGAATGGTAATGTATAAGCTTTCATACTCATTTTGAATAGTAACTAAAGAAGGAATAGGAACCAAGGAATTAAGGAGCTCCACATGTTTAACTTTCATATAATGCCTAAAGGACTGTTTGGGACTAATCTGTCTATGTCTTATAAGCTAGTGCCACTCTAAGCTTATGCTGAGAAAGGATCCAAACCTTCGAACTGTTTATTTTGGAAGAAACATTTATGATATTATGTTAGAAATTACTTGAATATTAACTAAGTTGGGGGAGGATAAAGCCTGAGCATAAATAAGAATATTATCCAATGTTACATTACAAGGCAGAATATGTCTGATATGCTCTACACAAGGATTGTATATAACTATGTGCACGTATTGTTTTTATATGTAGGAACAGAGTAACTCTGTGTGGATTAACCGAGTCTGAACACAGTAACACAAAAGAGAGTGTGGGATTGTTAGATTAAATTTAGGAGTAGAAATTTTGGATATCTTAACTTAAAAGGGGAGGAGTTCAGACTCTTTAGTATTGAAATTATTACATAAAATGTATATATGCAAATGTTTAAAATAAATGTATTTCTTTAACCCAAAATTCATGAGTCTGTTGTTTTCTGAGATTTGAATTACCACTTATTAAACTTTCGGACCTGCATGAGTAAAGGAAAAAAAAAAAAGGGGGGGGGGGGGGAACCATGACTACAAATCACGTGATTCCTTTAATATTTTGAGTTGTTTGATTGTGTATCAGAATTCAGTTGCCAGCTGGCGCAGTCGTTTTAAACAATTATAAATTTGTCGGCAACAGAATAGCTGATGTCCTTAAGTGATAGATAATAGAAACCTCGAATATGAATATAAATATAAATAAAAGGGACGAAGTCGAGACATAACACCACCCATCTTGCTGAATCAGGGTCCAAAATAGAGTGAGACTACCAGGATCCCTCTTTCCAGGTGTTCACAGGTCACACCACATGGTAAACATGAGTATGGCATTTGATCCCAGTGGTAATGGTGTGGAAGATAGGAGAGTGAAAAAGACTAAGGAGAAGTAGAGCAAAGAACACAGGACGTATAGGAAAAGAGGAAGAATGAAAAGAGCCATAGTACCACCATTGTGGGATCCCCCTCCACCATGAACAGGTGCCTCTCATGAAGGGGTAGATGCTTGGAGAAATTTAGGCTGAGTGAATATGAATAGTTCAAGTAGCATACTATTAATTTTGAAACAGTCAAGTAAACCAGATGTGTAAATGGTGTTGTGAAAGAATGGATGTGTGTAAATACAATACAGCAAATTTGTCTATATTCTTAAGGAGCACCCCTGGTTATTCCTGTGATTAAATATTAAAACATATATTCAGCCATGTATTAACATAAAAGATGCTTTTAGATATACCATAGCCAGGGATAACATAAAAGATGCTTTTAGACATACCTTAAGGAAGATCTTCGTATTCTTGATTTGTTGATTTTAAAATTTTTGGGACATAATTTTGGTAGAACAACATTGGGATATAAACTCATACCCCAACCTCTTAAAAGAATAATAAATTACAAGAGGAAACAAACTGACAAGAATGATAATTTACAAAAGGAATTTAAAAGCTTAGCATGGAAATTTTTTTTTACTAGGAGGGAATGAAATAAAGATAAAAATATATCGATTGTTTTTTAATATATATAAAACAGCAGAATACACACTGTGTGACATAATGACCTTCCATGAAGAATGAATGAACAAAAAATATAAAAATTATGGTATATGGGCCATTTTGACTGGGAGTCATCTTCAAAGGAAGAGAGAAAAAAAATAAAAGGTGAAGTTTGTACTAAATTGACTTTTATGGTTGCATCAAATTTTTTAATGGTCTTATTGATGGAAATCTCAGATTTATTTGAATACAGTGAAGTTTCCAATTCTCTGAGATCACGTAAGGGCGACGGACATTTATGGAATTGCTATCACATCTTACAGCTATGATTTCTGAAATTCTTAACATAGTTTCACTATTTTGAAGGTCAAGTACAGTAGCTTTTTTTTGATTTGAGGATATGATTCTTATCAAACACCTGGATCGTGATTTCAGTTTTACCAGTATTTGATTTTTTATTGTTTTTGGTTTTTTGTTCTTCTTATTGCTAAATATTTGGGAATGGGCACATTACAGTCATGAAAACTATCTTGTAACCACAACCATAGCAATCTGATTGTTGAGCCTGTGCAAGTGACTTTGCAGTTGCATTAACAAGGAAATTTGTATACCACATCGTGGTATTCCAAGATTTCCCTGTATGAGTGAAATTTGGTGGGTTTTAAAAGGATATCTAGATGTGATTGGTAGTGAAAACTAATTTATAATCTGTGTGCTTAAATATATATTTAAATGTTTTATGATGGCTGAATATATATAAATTATGTTTTAAATATTTAATCACAGTAATAACCAGTGTTTCTACACCAGGGATGCCCTTTAAAGTATATAGGCAAATTTGTTATATTGTATTGCATTTTAGAGAAGCAACATGAAAACGTTTCAGAAAGATAGCATCTACGGATGTGTGTTTTTGTGTTACATTAAGAAGCTGTGTTAGTGTAATGGCATACAGAGTGAGAGAAAATGAAAGTCAGGGATGATCCCAAGGTATGGTGAGACTAATTTGTTCATGAAAAGAGAAGTGAAAACTATAGAATTACAGTGGGGATTTGGTTGAGGAATCAACTCCTGTTCCCTATTTAAATGGGTAATGTTTTAAGAGTTACTAGAATACTAATCAGCCTGATGGCTTTCCATCATGATCATATAATGCCAGACACATCGAAAAGGGTTAAGGGTTCTTGACATAGGTAGATGTAGTGGAACCAAAAATATTGGCATTAGCTAGACATGATTGGGAGAGGAGGATGTTGCTACAGGAATAAAATGTGGTGGGTTAAGTATATTCAGGGAAGACACACAAGACAAGAAGGATAGTGAACTACTGCCAATGATTGCAGAGGAGCTAAATCCAAACAGAGTAGAAATCTTTAATGGTGGTGATAGCATGAGTAATAATACAGATGGGTTAAAGGCTTGGTGTGAAACAGAAGTTAATATGAAAAAATACATAAGTAGATGCTGCTACAGATCAGGACAATCTGTAGAAGACTATGAACTGCACTGACCTTAATTTGATGGATACAAAGAGGAATGTCAATATGGGTGATTTCAACTAATGGGACACAAACTGGAGGGAGGAGAATGCATGCAAGTTGAGGGAAAGATAATTTGTAGAATTACATGATATAGCTCAAGCAGCACATGACCACTGGATCTAGTAACATTGTCTGAGAATCTGTATATAAATTGTCCTATGTAACCAGCTCGCAAGAGTAATAATGCATGTGTAAACTTTGACTAAGAAGAGACATACGTAGAACTATAACACAAGTGATTATAATAAAATGAGAAGGCAGCAGCTTGAAGCAGCACTTTGATGTGAGAAACTGCATGGCAGAAGAATCAACAGAGCATGAAAAGTGTCAGAGAATGTCTGAAGGAAGCTACATCTGACTGCATCCCAACAGTTAGGAGAATAAATTGTATGGGAGTTTAATGGATGAATAACACTTTAAAGCAGAAGCTGCATAAAAAAAAACAATACTGTGAATCCAATATCACGAGAAGGGTGATGGAGCCACTATTTCATGGACACTATTCAAATGAGCTGACAATACCATACCTTTCTTCACTTTTTGTTGGGCGAGTAGCATCATCCCTTTTCAGTACAACTGCAAATATATCAAACATGCTTCTTCTCTTCCCCCCCCCCATCTACACTTCACTAATACTGAAGTTAAGTCTTTGTAACAGCCTTATGCAAGAAGTGTTCACAACAACTATAATCTCCAACTGTTCAAAAAATGTCAACAATTTCTTCTTTCCTAACAGTGACCTGCACTCACACAGGGCAATGTGTTAGAGATTATTATACCACTCATGTATGGATTCAATATTATAAAAAATATAAAGTATTCCAGTAAATATGCAGTTGTTATATTCAATGTTACTGACTATTTTCACAGCAATTATTTAATTTAGGCAGTCTCTTAAGATTTACTTAGAAGATAACATTTTCTGCATAATGTAAAGAACTAAGCTTAACATTACCAATATAGACAATGTAAATGATAGCAGACCATGCAAAAGTTGCTAAAGAAAATTTATGGACAGACTACAGAAAGATAACATAAATATCATCACAGCAAAATGTTCTGCAGGCTATTGAAAAAGCTTAAAAGGAAACTTAAAAATAAAAGTATACTACAAAAGGATTCAGAAATTACAAAACCAACACTAATATTGAAGTTATGGATATTTTGGATGTCTTCATTAATTACTGTAATAATTTGACAGTTTTTTTTTATTATTCTGATTACATGTTTGTACGGACCAACCGTGAAGTTGCGATAACATCTATTATGTGTAATTAACTGTTTCTAGTCTTTTTTTTTTCTTTTCAGTTTTGTGTGTGTGTGTGTGTGTGTGGCTTTTGTCAGTACTCTGACAATGTAAGTCTGATGACTTATGAAACATGTAAGGTTATATTTGTTTATTTTATTAAACTCATGATATGTCTGAAAACATGGTCTCAATACTGGAAGATTTCTACGGAACTGCTAAACCACAAACTTACATATTCATGAATTCAAGTCATTTCCAATATACTTAAGAACACACTATGTTGACAAATAACTAGTGGAACAGCACAATATTTAAGGAGAACCTATACTACATACACCTCAACAATATGTGCACACCCTCCTTTAATCATACTTTCCAATCGTATAGACCAGTGTTTCTCAATCTGTGGTTTGCGGACCACAGGTGGTCTGTGGGCAGACTTAATTAAAAAAAATATCTTTATTTAATTAATTTATCTATACAAAAATTAAAATTGAATAAGTAAAAATTATTGAAATCAAATGGAGACTTAAAAAAACATATATATATATCGTCAGAATGTTCAAAGGCGGAAGCAATAAAACTATATTGTTGTTCACTTCACCCTTTTTATTATTCGTCATTCTGCCACTAAATTTGTAGTAGCAGAATGACAATTAAAAAAAAGAGGGATGACGTGAATAATAATACAGTTTTATTGCTTCTGCCTTCCCTTGCTGTTTTGTCAGATTTCAAGTGAACATGTGTTATCCACATTTCAACCAATGGCTTGTTGTTTATTGATTTTTATTATTGAAGGTTTCCCTCCTTCAACCAAGGCTCAGACAAAGCGTGTCCTGAGTTAATCCCAGTATTATTTATTTTTCGGAAACATTTTTTAATAATAGAAAAGTGGCTTAGAACTAGGACTTTGAAAAGAAGGGCAAATGAAACATGTGATGTTAACCCTAATTGTGATACAAGTGTTGTAACAGCGAGTAAATCTGATACTATTAAAGAAGAAGAAACAAGCAGTTCAAAGAAAAAATACAGCAGGAAATGATGCTAACCCTAATTGTGATACAAGTGTTGTAACAGCGAGTAAATCTGATACTATTAAAGAAGAAGAAACAAGCAGTTCAAAGAAAAAATACAGCAGGAAATATAACAGTTCATATTTGGAATTCGGGTTTACTTCGTGTGCAGATGAAAGTGAACAGAAACCTCAATGTGTTTTGTGTTATGAAGTGTTGTCAAAGGAGTGTATGAAACCTGCGAAACTCTGATGACATTTAGAAACTAAACATTGTGATGTGAAAAATAAGTCAACTGAATTTTTCAGCGACGCTTAGGGACATTAAATCATGGGAAAGATATAAGGGCAAGACACTGGAAGCATCCTATCTCTTTAGTTTGTGCTTAGCGAAAACAGGGAAACCTCGTTCTATCAGGGAAAATTTGCTACTTCCAGCTATAAAAAATGTGGTAAAAACAATGTTTGGCAACAAGTTACTAAAAGATGTTGATTTGATTCCTCTTTCAAATGACACTGTCAGTTGCAGAATTAATGATATGGCAAGTGACGTAAATCTGTTAATTGAAAGAGTTAAGAGCCCTTATCATGCGTTACAAATAGACGAGACTACTGATGTTACAAGCAATGCGCAGTTAATATGCTACGTAAGATATGTGCATGATAACAACATCCATGACGATATTCTGTTTTGTAGAACTTTGCCATCCCGAACAACTGGAGAAGAAATGAAATATTTCACACTCTCAATAATTACATAATACACAAAGGGATCCAGTGCGAAAAATGTATAGCCTTCTGTTCAGATGGAGTTCGTGCCCTTACAGGCAAGCATAGTGGGGTTGTTTCCATGGTCAAGGAAGTAGCACTGGTTATGAATTGGGTACATTGTTTCATACGTAGGGAAGCACTAGCCTCCAAAGGAATGCCACCAGAATTTAAAACTGTGCTATATAACGCTGAAAAGCTAGTTAATTTTATGAAAGCTCAACCATTAAACAACAGGTTATTTTCAGTACTCTACGATGAAATGGGCAGTGAATATATAAAACTTTTGCTTCATTCTGAAATTCACTGGCTTTCCAGGGGCAAAGTACTAACAAGGTTATTTCAATTAAGGGACAAAGTTTTATTTGTAAATGAACGTAATTCTGATTTTGCATCACTCCTTGTTGACGAAGCATGGTTATCAACACTATCCTATCTTTCAGACATTTTTTTTTAAATTAAATGAACTAAATCTCTCCCCTTCAGGGAAATTCTTTGTAACTGTTCTTGATGCCTACAACAAAATAAAGGCATTCGAGAAAAAACTGGTTTTATGGATTAATTATGTAAAAGACAGACAATTTGCACCTTTTCCAACATTGGAATCTTTTTTAGTGGAAAATGATATTTTTGTTGATTCTGAGTTTCTGGAAAGGGTTTGTGACCACCTCAAAAATCTGAAACGGAATTTTGAAACATATTTTCTGAATAACTTTTATAAGAAATTTCTGTTGGTTCACAATCCAATTCAGGCTTGCAGTCACAAGAATGACCTTTCATTATCGAAAAAAGAACAGTTAATTGAGCTTTCAAGTGACAGTGGACTTAAAATGCAATTCCGTGATCTTGGTTTGGCTCGATTTTGGATCTCGCCTTTAGTGAGAAGTGAATTTCCCAAATAATCTGAAGAAGCATTGAAAATCGTCATGCAGTTCTCTACAACCTATCTTTGTGAGAAAGGATTTTCATCACTCCTTCAAATAAAAACAAAATACAGAAATCGTCTTCGTGTGTGTGTGTGTGTGCGCGCGCGCGCGCCGATCTTCGAGTGAATTTGACCAATATTGAGCCAGATATCCAGCAACTGTGCAAGGGCCGAGAAGCTCAACCATCTCATTAATAGTAAGTAGTAACATAATTATAACCAATTGTAACCAATATTGAGCCAGATATCCAGCAACTCTGCAAGGGCGAGAAGCTCAACCATCTCATTAATAGTAAATAGTAACATAATTAGATCATATTATTTATTTGTTTAATAAAAATTAAAACTTTGTTCAATGATGATACACTTTCAATCATTTACTTACAATTTAATTAATTATGTTTCCATATGTATTCAAAACATGCTTTTAGATTTTTTATGTTATAAATTACACAGTTTTTCCAAAATGTTGGTAATTCCTACTTTGGTTTTTAAAAAAATTATGAAAAGTCAAAATGACGTATAGGGAAATAAATTAAAAGCACTATGTTTGTTTTTGAAGTAAAACTTTAATTCCAACATTCTAAAATGTTATTTTTCTTGCTTTTCTGTTTGCAAAATCGTCGATGACATTGTCGAAGTCTATTTCATCACTCAGTTGCTGTTTTATAGACAGTAAGGCAAGATTTCTTAAACACCAAAAAAGTGCTGCCCAGGGCAGATCCTCCCCAGCTACGTCTCTGAAACTTAGTGGTCCATAAAATTGTTTTCAGCATTTTACTGGTCCTTGGTCTTAGAAAGGTTGAGAAATGCTGTTCTAGACTGAAAGGTGTCAGAGTAAAAAAAGAAAGAATTGAAGTTGAAGAACTGTCCAAAATACCTGACTCTTCAAATTCACCTGTAGTAAGATATGATGCCTTGAAAGAGACATCGATCTCTTCTGTTCATTATTCAGAAGTGTTCTCTATCTGTTACCATTTATTCTTCCAGGTACTATAACCAAAAGATTCAAGTCCATACTAGAGAATATTTGAACAAATGCTTAAATTTGAAGCAACAATTGCCAGAAGATTAAATGATATATTTGATTCTGAATATAATAGATTATGTAAAGGGGATAAAAATCCCTTATTGTTTTTCAGCCAGTATGCGAAACTCTAAGATCAAAAATTTCGCATACTGGCTGAAAAACAATAAGGGATTTTTATCTCCTTTACTTATCAACCTCACCAGAAAAAATAGCCATTTGGCTTTTCATCTTAGTTATAACAGATTATCTTTGGTGAACAAACAGTCCAAACAAGGCAGAATAGCAATGGATTTCAAAAGATACGAGCTGCATGCTAGTGTAACACAGTACAGTAGAATGTGAGATATGATCATCATCATCATTTATTTATGATTTTACAATTATAAATAGGGGAAACCAATCAAAACAAATAAGTAATCTGTGTACACTAAGAGTTGGAGGTTGTTATGATTGTGTAGGAAAACCAGGCTTCTCTGTCATATGCTAAATGACGGATCTCTGATGCAGAGAGTTGGGGGGAAACGGGGAGAACATTACTGATCTATTTCCAATATGGAGTTCGTGGTCTGCCTCTTTTTCATCAAAAGGTACAGAGGGTGGATGTCTAAGTTGGTGGCCGAACCATTTTATTTGGTTTCTTTGAACAGCGTTGACTAGAGGAGCTTGCTGGGTTTCATCTAACATAGTAGAGTTGAGAATGTGGTCTTCCTAGGAGTAATCCAGGCTATTTCTTAGACAAGTAGTTCCAAAGCTATTTATAATATTGGCCGCTGCTTTTGTTGAGATGTTCCAGGTCTCTGAGCCGTACAGAAAGTTCTGTACTGGTACACTTGTAAAGACGAATCTTCGTCTCCTTTGAGATGAGGCTCGACTTTCATACTTTATTAAGACTTCTGTGGAACTACAGTGCTTTCTGTTTTCTTGTTTTAATGTCTGTTAAGGAATCTGAGATGTGTGATCTGATCCAAGGTATACAAAGTCCTCTACTTCTTCAAGGTGATCATCTTGATTTATATAGATGTGCCCATCTATCTGATGTTTTAATATCTTTGTTTTTTGGGAGTTTATTTTTAGTCTAAATATTTCTGTGGTTCTGCTAAGGTTGTTGAAGTGGTTTTGGGCATCTGTAATGTTGGAGTCAATGAGGACTATATCATCTGCAAAGCTCAGGTCTTCAAGGTGCATCTGTATATATGGGTCTTTGATAAGGATTCCAGATTTAACTTGCATTAATTTAAAAATATAGTCAATCACTATGATGAAGAGATATGGGACCAGAGTATCTCCCTGTAGGACTCCTGTGGTGATGGGAAAACTGTCTGTTTTGTCTCCATTAATTAGTACTGTGGCTTGATATCCCTGGTAGGGTGCCTTGATTGCCCTGATAAGTTTAGGTGGAATGCCATAAAGTTTGAGCGTTTCCCATAGTCGTTCCCTGTCAACAGAATCAAATGCTTTAGTAAAGTCAATTCTCCTTTCACTATGCGTTATTCCCGCTTCCTATACATGGTCTGTCCCTGCATGTTACTTAGATGCGACTTTTTGTTAGTACCACTCCCAACCGACCTGTCACCTAGCCTGCCGCTGGGGGGATATATTTTTGACTGTAGAAGCGTATGTTCACGGGGCCAGTTTGCCTGCTTGCGAGATGAAAAACGCCAGATAAACAGGTGGAAAAAACACTACTGCCAGCACCCAAAACGGCTAACTTGGCTATGGCTGAGGAAGATCCACAAGTTCCTCACATCTTCGACGGGAATCGAACCTGGGACACTCCTTCCCCAGGCATATGGTTGCAAGGCGCAAAGCCACTAGGCTAACTGCACGGACCTTTAGTAAAGTCAATAAAGTTTACAAATACAAGTTGGGACAATATAGTAGTGCTTCAGTATCCTCTTTAATCAAATGCTTAAATTTGAAGCAGCAAAGATGAAGACCATAAGATTCTGTGATTAATGTCAAATCTGTAATGTACTAGATTACAGGTCTGTTCTCAACAAGAATCCCTGTTGTTTGTCCACAGTAAAAGAGATAGCAATCATAAACACTAGGGAGGAATAAAGGCCATTTATCCTTGAATGAATGGTAACAAAGAAGAGTTTACTGACCAAAAAAAGATGAGAATTAGATAATATTTCTTGAGGGTCTTTGAAACTGGTTCAGATTCCAGCAACATAAAGAAACGGATCTCTCCACACATATGATTCTTAGGAATAGGAGAGTTAAGGATGTGCTGAATATTCTGGGAAAAATTCATTATACTTTGGATATTGTCAAGCTATAGTTTGAGATTACAAGTGATGGAGCAAGCAAAATGAGCTTTATTCAGTAAAGTTTTGATCATGTTTTTGAAATGGATGATGTGCTAAATCTAGCTGTATATAATGGCCAGTAAAGGTAGATATGTAGGTAGTTAGTAAGCCAGGAGGGTGGGAGAGGAGGATGAATCTCTGATCCAATTTCAAAATCCTCAAGAAATATAATCTGGTACCAAAGTTTTTTTTTCCTGGCCAACAAACGTTCTTTATTATCTTCTACCATGGCCCCTTCAATCCATCCCATGTGGTTACTAAGTTACTTAGTATTATTATTATTATTACATAACACCTCCAGGGAGTTCAAAGACTCACTGAGGGAAGGTACCTACTCTACTCTCCGTTTCCACCAAACTGCAACTACCTTCATCATCTACACCAGTGATGGCGAACCTTTTTACCCAGGTGTGTCAAACATCTTTTTTTTTTAAATACCGACGTTGTTGATGTGCCACTTGCATACATGCATTATAAATTTAACTATTTAATCATAGATGGTGACTTATACATATCATATTAGGCTATTTATTTAATAGGACATTGATATACAATCTATGAATTCATATTATACAATTAATTTAATAAACTGAAATTACTGAAATTAGTTTTTTCATCAGAATACCAATATTTTTCAACATCCAAGGTGTGTCACCTGAAACCCTCAAGTGTGTAAGTGCTGACACGCGTGTCATAGGTTCGCCATCACTGATCTACACCAATGCCATCTACCACCACTAGTATTTTCACAGACAAACATCCATGCCCAAGGTGGGATTCGAACCCAGCCGTTTGGTTGGAGAGGGAATTTGCTAACCACTAGGCTAACCAGGCTGGCAAAATGGTTGCTCATGCCAGAGATCGACTAACTCTGGAAGCAGTCGAAGAAAGGCTTAAAAAATACTCCTCTGGTGGGCGTCTGGGTTTGAACATAGGTCTTCCTTTGGGTAGTCATGTGCCATGAAGTGCAAATGCCACCTCCACTGAGCTACATAGGCTCTTTTTGAGCTTATGATTGCCATCTCTTATTTTGACAAATAGCAAAAAAGAACTGCAGAAACATCAGTCTTATATTATCCATAATAATCCAGAGAAGTCAAGTCTAGAACAATATTGAGATGACAATGACCACAGAATCTTCTGGTCTAAGATTCATCTACTACACCATGCCACTTCAAATTTGGATATCTGTTCAAAGAGTGCTGAAGTGCTATTACATGCTTCAATTTCAATGATAATGACCATCCTTCTTCGTTTAAAATTTGGCAGAGTTATTCTTATTAGTTAAGTAAGGTTTTATCTTTTTTTTTTTAAATCAAATCTCACAATCTACTATACTGTGCCACACTAGTGCATGGTAGAATGACAAATCGATATCTTTGATATCGATTGTCATTTTACCTTGTTTGAATTATCTGCTCATTGAAGATTATCTGCATTATATTCAGATATAAATATTCAGTTTTAATAAAGTACTATTCATTTTTTTGTGTCTGTGTTTCAGTTTTATTTTTTTAGTATGTCAGAAGTGCCATTAAAGATTCAATACACTATCTTAGTAACTAGAAGTAATAATAATAAATTAAAAATCTAACTCACATTCATAATAATAAAAATGACAAGATTGACGTGTAAGTTGGTATATTGAGAAGTCCAATGACTAACAATAATAGCATCATCAACTTCCAAGTTTTTACCAGTCCAGGTGATATTGCTAAATAATTCATTCATCACTTCATGGTTGGTCAACTTAAAAAGTAAATAAAAAAGATACATGTTAAAAGTCAGTGAATATTATAAATGTAAACAAGATCTTAAAAAACAGTGAAATTAATATAAATAAATAAACTAAAACAATTAGACAGATTTATCTGTTTAATAATAACTTAGTCATGAAAATATGTTTTAATATTTGCACAAGGATAACTCAACATCTTTAAGAATATGACATTTTTCAACTCCATAAGATCACAATTAAAACTGTTACTCAACAAAACAAAGCATATTCTAGGATTCTGATCCCTTTCTCTGTTGACAGTGTCTCTGTTGTCTCAGACAGTTTGATCTCTCCATCATACTAACACCAAGGAGTGAACAGATCCTTCATATCTTATATTAACTTTCTCAATACTGGGGAAGCAATGTCCACATAAGAAGTCATTGAATGAAGAAATGATAATAAAACTGCCAAATTTAGATGAAATGTATGCTAAATGAAAGAAAATCTTCATTTTGAAATCTTTATTTTTTCTCATGTGTGAATGTGCTTTTGCCAATGTTTGTTGGAAAAACACTCACATGGTAGCGATTACACAAAATATGCACTGCATTCATTTTAGTTGCTGAGAATATAAGAGCAGTGATGGCTCAGCCTTCTGGAATCAGCTCAGTGTAAACTATATCTTTGAAATTCTAAGAAACACAGCATGACTGTTCTTGAACTGATTTCATATTGGCACCTGCAGTGCTATTCTGCTCAAGCTAATCCAGTTTTGTGTGTTCAGATTGTTGAAGTATCTCCACTTTCATTTCTGGTAACAGTCTGTTTTGATATTTGCTAGGAACATTTAGAGAGCTTCTGTTAATCATACCAGCAAGGTGAAGATCATGTGGCAGACATCTTTCCAGTGTTGAGTGCAAGACTGGCCAAATCAAGTGGATCTCTACAGATGGATGCAATATTATAGGATTGAGAGTGGCTGTTCAAACAAGGATAGTCTTCAACAGATGACACTAGCTTAGAATTTGGTGTGAATCAAATACAAATTTCTCATAGAATTCTGGCTTTTAACTTTGGTGAAGGTTCAGAAATGCTTCAGATTTCAAACCCATAAAGTGCTCAAAGTCAGAAAAACTTGGCCATTCATTCTAAACATTTTTTTTTTAAAAATTACTAAAGTATGAACAAATGATTCTACATTAGTGATTTGGGTGCAGGCAATCTCTTCAGCTGGTATACAGAACAAATATGACTCAATATGATAAACAATAAAAAAACGAAAATGTAACATAGAAACTAAAGTAGAAACCTTTGGGTCATTTATAACACTGTATCTGTATGCCTGGCACAAGCTATAGGATCACAATACTTTATTATAAAGAAATGCAAGCCTTTAGATAAGATATAAACTAAGGAACATGTAATAAATGATAACTAGATGAAATTAAAAATATATTTCATGAAAAGATCTAAACTTCTCCTTCAACAATAAATGTGATGCCTTCCATAAAAAAAATAAAAAAATAAAAATAAAATCTTATAGCACACACTTATGCTCTATAATTCCTTGCAACATCTGAGGTATAGTTAAATAATTCTAAACACTACATATATAAATGAATATATTCTATTATACACAATTTTCATGGAGCTCAAAGAGCTTCAGATTCATCACAATGGGTGAGAGAAAATCATATACTAGTAATCAAACAGCTATATACAGTACACTCTGTTTACTTTGTATGCCTTAATCTTAGTTTTAGTTCCTTAAAATTTAAAAAGTTTGGCCGAGTGGTTAGTGTATTCGGTCTCCACCCATAAGGTGGTGGGTTTGAATCCTGCCGTGAACATGGATTTTTGGGATTGTCAGTGAAAATACTAGTGGTGATGGTGGATGGCATTGTAGTTGGTGGATTGAGTAGTGGAGACAGAGTTGTAGAGCAGGTGCCCACCCTTGTGAGTCCTTGGACTCCCTGGAGGTGTCACGTAATAATAATAGTAATAATAACTTTAGATTGAATTGTTCACACATTGTAATGACAATCAGTAAGAATAAAACAACATATTTTGCTTGGCTCACAGAGTGTTTTCAAGAAATTTAATTATAGATATGAACAACATAACTGACCCAATCTAGAAAATCGGGTTGTAGTTTTCTCAGATATACTTCACTATAAAAAGTAATCCAATTAAAGCATGAAGTTTTGACTAGTTGATGGCATTTAACAAAGATGTTGCCATCCTATAGAGAAAAAAAAACTTCACCCTTCAATTCATATGACTTAGTAAGAAAATTAATAAAACTAAATATAGCATCCTTTTTTTACAAAGGTTCTAATCAAAGAGATGGTATGTGTCACAGAAAAAAAATTTCCGCAGGTCATCCTAAATATTAAACATTATTTTGCTAAAAAATAAAATAAAATAAAATAAATAAATGGGGTCAGTTAATAGTTAAAGCTAGATAACTGGGAAGAAACCTCCACATAGCCTTTTAATGAATATAGAGAACTGACCTAATATTCAATTCTCACCTTCTCATGGTACACTACATATTGCAATCCTATTAAGAAAAAACTTCATTCTTAAATTCATCTGATATAGTAAGAAAATGAATAAAACTAGATACAGCATCTTATTTTTTTCCATACAACATCTCCCTGGATACTGAATGAACAAGGATGGGGATGGAAATTTGGGATTTAGCTGACAAATTGCATTCTGTATTGGCTTGATGATACAGTGTTATGCAATGATGGTATAACAATAGGAAATGTCAAGCTAGCTGCACATCATGTGGTTAAACAATGCCCTACTTGTCAGGGAGCCAAGGTGAATGGCAAAAAAAGTCAGCTACTGAAATAAAATGAAACTCAACATCAGCAGAATTTGAGATAGGCACCATCAGCACAAGAAATACCAACAAATGAAACTAGCAGAAGAATTTAAAATGTTAATTAAAAATGCACACGTTTTCTAAATAACAGATGATATATTCAGGCAATAATAATAATAATTATTATCAACATTACACACACACACACTGGTGTCCAAAACCTAAGAACAAACACTATTTCTAAAAATTACAACTGCAAATTCAGATGAATCAGCTTGTGGCAATTTGTATGACTGATGATTTTAAGTAGGAAAGTGGGTACACATTCAAATTTTTGAATAACATGCAAAGGGGGTCATGTAGTAACACTTAACAGGATAAAAGGCAAAAGGCTAAGGTAAGTGAATTGTGTTTGAAGGAAGCCCTTTTTGTGAACAAATAAAGTTGCAAGCATAAATGTCTTGTAATGTCTCAATGACATCACCAGATGATTTCACATGGGGACGAAGCATTGGGAAGCTTGAAGAAGGCCACAGAATTACTGATATTGCCAGAGTTTGTAATTTCACGCAGCATTGTATTTAGGCTTTGGGCAGCATTGTAAACCAATGGAATGTGTTCCAGAGATTTGCTAAGAGGATGTCCTCACTCCACCATGGAGTATGAAGACAAATTTTGGTTATAACCAAAATCGACACACCATGGCAAGTCAAGCTTGCAAGTCTGTTCCATTCAAGTACAGGTACATGAATCTCAACAAACTATGGCAAGACGCATGCGATAAGTAGGCCTTTATGCCCAAAGGCCTGTAGTTCTGCATGCCTATATCCATAGCTCATTGTAGAGCACACGTTTTCAGTGGTGTGATATCCATAAAAAGTGGACGAGATACCAATGGGCTAACGTACTCTATATAGATGTCGTTTTAGTCTTTTATCAGATTCTATATGACACTTGATCTGCTATGAAAGTGGTACTGCTTATCATCGTGAGAATGTTCTTGAAAAGGATAAATATGGCAGTGCTGGGGGTCATGATGTGGGGGAAGCATTATGCTTAATGGATGCACTGATCTACAAGTGCTGGAAAAAAAGGACTGGTGAATGATATTGCAACAAGTTCTTGAAAAGTCAATTTGATTGTTCCAAAGCTGTAGGCAAAGAATTCATTTTTATGGATAACAATGCCACACCACTTGTGTATGATGTGGTGTGGCATTGTCATCCAAAAAAAGGAATTCATAAAAGATACTTCTGGAGACCGAGGATATTAATTGAATTGCCAGCACACTCTCCAGATTTCAATCTATAGAACATGTTTGGGATGCAATAGGAAAATGCATTACTGCTTGAAATTCCCCTACAAGAAAACAAGCAATGTTTTATCCTTGCTTTGAAGAAGTGGGCCAGTTTGCCCCAAGAAATTCTGAATCGCTTGGTGCTGCTAATCATAGACGACATTGTGAGAGCTGCATCACAGTTCGGGGTGAGCATATTCCATACTGAAATGTCTCTCCACATAGTTTCCTGTAAGCACTGTACATTAATTCCTTAACTACATCCTCAGGAAATTGGTAACTTACCAAAAGAAATTGCAATTTAACTTGTACAAAATTTATAACACATTTTTCATGTAATATACAAAAAATACAGGTAAAAATGTAGTTCATCCTTAGCTTTTGCACACAACACATGTATAATCTTGTAATACATTATTTCACTACAATGAGATAAGAAGTCATCTATTAATACTAATCTAAGAAAATGAAATGACTAAATGTATTAATTATATAAAGAAAAAATAAAACATTTAATACAAAACATTTATATTTCATGCTGAGTAGCTCATCACATAATCAGAGTGATAGAAAGTTTACACTGGTTACAAAATAAATTACACTTGCCAAAAAATTACATTCTTGTTTAATCTTTACCAAAGTGTAATTAAACAAAGTTTTTATGGAAGTGCTTCCACAATACTTCACACACAAAGTATTATTTTGATTATGTAATGAGTTGAGTAGCTCATCTGTTTGTTTTTTTTCAGTTTCTTTTTTTTTTTTTTTAGAAAGATCACAAAAATATTGATATATTCAAACACCCTCATAGGTGTGTTTTGAATACTTCCATTATATCCTTAAATCTGTGTCAGATGAGAAAGATGGCTTCTCAATTTTTCCTAAGCTTCTCAAAAGCTTAGGAAAAATTTTATGAGATCACACAACATAAAAATTATGAAACAAAGAAATGAGCAATTTATGTATCATCTTATCAAAATAAATTTGTTGTGAATGGCATGTAAAGGAACAACACTTACTCTATATTAATAGGAAGGCAGTATCTTGGAAATGATGCAGAAAGGTGTTTTAAATGCTGCTCCATTTAGGCTCTTTCTTTATTGCCACAAACTGAAATTACTGCAATATTTATTGTAGCTCAACAGGTCGTGAGAACATGCAATGTAATTTCGCTTGTTGTGAGGCTACAAATACCAAAAGATGAGTTCAGTCCAATTCGTTAATGTGGAAGAACCACGGCAGAAAGTTGTTCTTCAATAAATATTATAGTAATTTCAGTTTATAGCAATAAAGGAAGGGCTTAATACAGCAGCATAAACACTTCCCGTGTGATTTCCAAGATACTACCTTCCTGTTAATATAGATTAAATTTCATTTCATTTCACCATTTACAACAAAATTAGTTTGGTAAAATGATTCATAATTGTTCATTTCTTTAATGTGGAAGAACCACAGCAGAAAGTTGTTCTTCAATAAATATTACAGTAATATCAGTTTATAGCAATAGAAAGGAAAAAGTATTAATTTCTTTCTTTCATCTCCCCCCCACCTCCATGGTTGTGTGATATTTTTAAAAAAATAGCTACCTAAATTAAACCTAAAAGCTGCCCTCCCAAGTTAATCAACAAGAACAAAATAACTTGATTTATATCCTTTTTTTATGCTGTAATTCTATATCTGAAATTTGGCCAACATATGTACTAAAATACTAGCTTGGATGGTAGTAGACATGTTAAGCACAGATCGTGTAATTGCACAATTCATGAAATGCTCAATGCATTCACATACTGCACATTTCACACTGTATTCTGCTTTGTATTCACAGAATGTACAAAGAGTTGTACATTCTGTGAATTGTACAATGTCCTCGTACACATTTCATGAACTGTACGAGGACGTTGTATAATTCATGAAATGTGCACAACAATTTCTGCTTATTTCATGAATACGATGCACATATGTGCATCATATTCATGAAACACATACATATACATAGAAATACATATGTGCAATTCATGAATTGTGCTTTCCCTAGACATTTCGTGAATTGTATAAGAGGGAAGTACAATTCATGAAATAGTCAAAAAACTACACATTTCATGATTTGTGTGCCTTCATGATTTACGAGTAACAGGTACATCACTGATTTCTAACTTATAGGCTATGATTTAAATCTCTCAATAGCATGGATATTTGCGAATGACTTCAGAGATAAGTATGTCTTATTACCCAGTGTGAGACACCAACATGCTCACCAGAGACTTGAAAATTCAATAGGGTAACATGTGAGTATCTACACAGCTGTTCTTGTACCTTTTGTGGTTGAGACAAAAATAAGTAATAAAATGAACTTGTAAATAAAGGATATAACAAATTATCTACTAACCTCTGCTGCCATGAACTGTCCCAGACCCAAAGGAAAAGTGAAACTGGAAATCACTATAGTTATAATTGCAGGATACATGAAACGACTAAGAGAAAAATCAAATGAAATATTATGTGTTTCTGTATCAAATACAGCATTTTTATTGTAAAATATCAAATGGATTTTTATATTTTCATTTAAAACAAATTTATTTTTTTAGAAAAATGCATACAATCGTGCATATGCTGTTATATATATATATATATATATATATATATATATATAAAAGATCAAAAAGTTTTTTTATATTAATAATAATATTTTATTACCTTTCAATGGTATCATTTCTGTACAGTATAAAATTATATTTTAATATAAAATTTAGTAATCAGTACAAGCATGCATTTATATACACATAACATTATTGTTACAATTAATATTACAAGATGACACCTCCAAAGAATCCAAGAACTGATCATGGGAGGGCACTGTACTTTGCTACATGCATCTAACCATTTCCCCTATGACTTAATTCTCCAATTACAACACAATGACATACTACTACTACTATCAATATCTGCTACCAAATCAAAAAAATTCTAAAAATGGAGGAAAATTCATGTAAAAACTTCATTATTATAGAATTTTTCACCTAAGTGTCAGAGGCATCATTAGTATAGGATCACAGAATGGCAATTAAATTAACTACTCAGCACCACCTGAGTAGCTAATGTAACTAAATAAAGTATCAGTCATTTCCTAACTTATTAAAATAAAGCTAGGAAAGATTAGAAGAATAAAAAAGTACTATCTCCCACAAAGGAGACAGACCACTGGTTCTGTTCAGGTCAGGACAATGAAGTCAAGTTTCACGTTTCTTTATAAAGACATTCTATGAGGAAACAATTTTTATGAAGGATTTTTGTCTTTTATCAAAAAACTATATTTAGTATCAATAGCATGCTACACAAGTCCAGACTGTTCAGACTCATGGTATTTAACATAAAACTAGTGTCCTAAAAGCAGATCTTCGGTTTATCCAAAATAAGATAACCCGGTAGATGCCTGGATAACAGATTTATCCAGGCACCCACCCACTAACAACAGTATTTATTTTGCCTGTAAATTGTGTGTGTTCTCACGGCTGATTTGCCTGTATGCAGGATTAACCACCCAAGTTTCTGGGAGAAAAAACCCTGCTACCTCCATATGAGATGGGCTAACTCACTTTCAACTGAAAAATCCCACAAAGATTCCTCTATTCATGACAACAATCAAACTTGCATCTTTTCCAATCAAAGGGCACAATATTCCACTGTTCTTCCAATTGTGCTAAAGATGTGCATTCTTCTTATCTCTTCTGTCCTAGGACAGAAGGAGCCTCACAGATGGTGATTCACCATTTTCTTGCACAATTGTTCTGTGCAAGAACAATTTGTATTTCATCATGAATAGTTTGTATTTTTTTACCATATTAATCAGAGTATTTCTTTGAACCATGATTCTTTGATTCATTCATCTGTCCACCAAGAACCTGATGCACTAGTCTCTTCGGATAAATTTTATGTGACCCAACTATTCCAACTTGTCATTTGAAATTATCTATAATTGTATGTGACCTGTTAAATTCTTATTTGTTCATTTGCTTTCAGTCTGTCCAGTGTGCTTTTATAAATGTTCCAGATATATTTTATGTCAAAGGAGAGCAGCCTTCTTTCAGAATCTTTTCTGCAAGTGTCTCAGCAACATCAAAGATAGTTATCAATAATGACTTATTATTGATAACTATCTTTGATGTTGAATTATAGAGCTTTAGTTTCAAGCAGTTGAATAATTTATTAATTTTCTGTATTTTTTTTTTTTGTGTTTAATTTTTGGAGTATCATTTAAATTAAATGTAATCAATGAATTGAAGTAGTTAAAATGATTTACTTGTTCTATTACTTGATTGTTTAAAATTGTTACATCCTTTATTTCTTCCTATCTTTATCTTCAGGTGTGAGCAAACAGTTTACATGTAAAGAATCTTCACAACTAAGCTACTATCTTTGGCAATTTCATTTAAATTTAAAATATCTTTTTGTAAGTTATCTTCAGAATTTGTAATTATTATTTGATCATCACCAAAAAGGAGAGTGTTTAAGTTTACAGTAGAAGAAAGTTTAATCTCTTGATGGGAATTGTTATTCCATTTTATGATTATTTCATTTAAATAAATATTAAAAAGAGTTGCTGAAAGGGGACATCCTTGTTGGACTCCTTGATTTATCTCTCTCTTTTAAATATGATAGTTCATAATTTAATCTTATTTGTATTTGATTATTTTCATATATACTTGTGATAGCTTTTAGAATATTATTTGGTATATGTCTTTCTTTTAATATGTTAAATAAAATACTTCTTTTAACTTTATCAAAAGCTTTTCAAAGTCAGTAAATGCGATATGTATTTCTAAATTGCATTCTCTTCTTTTCTCTATTATTAATTTTAAGCAAAAGGCTAAGTATACACATGATCATCCTTTTCTAAATCCATTTTGTACTTCTAAAATAAAGCCTTCAGAATATTTTAAAATTCTGCTATATATAGGAATTTAGAATACTTATACCTCTATAGTTTTAAGGGTCATCTCTATTACCTTTTTTTAAAATATGGATCACTATTGCTCTTTTCCATTCTATTGGTGGGTTACTTGTTGAATAGATTTTATTTAACAATAATAGGAGTTTTTCTTTGAACCTTATACCTACATATTTATATAATTCTGAACCTAGCTTATCTTCTCCAGGTGATTTTCTGTTTCTTGTTTCTTTCAAGCTGATTTCTAATTCTTCTTTAGTTATTTTCATTTCATTTTCATTGACTGAATGTTTGCCAGTTATCTTTTCTAAAATATTTGTTTGTCCACAATTCTGTATAGTAGAAATTCCTCTAATTTCAATTTGGTGTTTAATTTTAAGCATTCTCTAAATTCCATACTTAAATGTTTCAAAATCTTATATACATAGGGTCTTATTTTATATAAATCATGTTCTAAATTAGAAACAAATTTGTTCCATGATTCTTTATGTCTTTTACTGACTTCTCGTTTAGCTATGGCTCTTATTCTTTTATACTCCATTTCATCTTCTAATATTGCAGACCTGGTTGGCCAAGGTGTTAGCATATCTGCTCTCTATGCCAAAAGGCTGTGGGTTTGAATTCTGCTGTGGGCATGGATGCTTGTGATTGTCTGTGAAAATACTAGTGGTGGTGGTGGGCAGTAGATGGTGTAGGCGTAGATGATGTGGTTCGTTTGGATTGAGTGGTGGAGACTGAGTTTTAGAGTAGGTGCCCTCCCTCAATGAGTCTTTGGACTCCACTGGAGGTGTCAGGTAATAATAATAATAATTATTATTATTTTATAATAATTATTTTACTGCTTAACCATTTATGATATGCTTTTTTTTTTCATTTTTATTAGATCTTTGATTTTATCATATATCTTCAGTTTTTTTTTTCTTTTTATTGAATTTTTTTATCTTTCCTAAGCTGCTGTAATTAGTATCATTTTTATATTAAGTCATTCTATTTCTATTTCTTCACTTCATTTTATCTAAATAATATTTTTTATATATTTTTAATATATGTAGAGTTTTATATTTTTTATATTGGTTAATTCTTTGCTCATATAGCCATTGTATATTTGTGCCATTTAATAATCTAGTTTTATAAAAGAACATTTAAAATTTTCTTTCTGTTCTTGTTATTTGTAGCCATTTAGATGGCAATGTTAATTTTATTTTAATGAGGAAATGATTACTACTTTACTAAACAGTATTTGCTTATGCTTACGCTTGGACTTGCTATTTGCTTACAGTATTTGCTTACACTTGGACTCACTGAACTTTTTATATATAGTTTCTATATTTGGACACGGATGCTTACGCTTGGACTCGAACTTTTTATATATAGTTTCTATATTCAGCATGAAACTCTGAGTTTCTTATTCAGCTATGAAACAATATGGGATGTAATATCCCTTAATTTAAATGATTACTACTTATTTCATATCTTCTGTGGACTAACATCTATAGAAAACTTTGATGACTTTTCATTTAAGATAAAGTAATCTAATATTGATTTCCATCCTATTGCTGCCCAAGTATATTTAATGTATGTCTTTGTTTATAGAAAGAATTCATTATTTTAAGATTATTACATTCTACAAAGTCAATAAATTTTTTTTACCATTCCTGTTTAAAATGTTCTCCATGTATTCCTATATTATTAATTTTCATTTTTCCAATTCTTGCATTTAAATCTCCTGCTAATATTACATAATCATTTTTATATTTTGTAATTGATTATAAAATTCAATATTATCATATTCTCTTCCTTCCTGTGGGACATAAAAACCAATTATTGTTAAATAACCTCTGTCTATTTTTATTCTAACTTTCATTATTCATTCATTCCATAGTTTATAATATGTTAACTGTTTTGAAAGAGAATTATCAATCGAAATCATAACACCTGCTTGTGCTCTTTGGTCTCTGTCAACTCCACTATATATTACATTAAAATTTTCAGTTCTCATGGTTCCTTTTAATTTCTTTTTTGTTTCAATGATTACTGCTATTTGAAAATGTCTTTTGTTTCATATTAAATCTAATTCTATTTCTTTATAAGTTTCAGTTTGCTATGTGTATTATATTTTATAGTTTCTATTTTTTGTTTTACCTTTTTTCATTCCAGGGTCATTTTCCATAGATTCGTTTCAAATACCTTTCTCTGTTGGCTTAAAAGTAATTTAGTGTTCTCCATGTCAGGTTACTAGCCTGGCAATGGATAGTCCAGTAGTAGGGCTGCTACCTTATGGCTACTGAACTTGTTTTCTTCCTAATTAAAACCCATAGGAGGAGGAATAGGGCATATTGAAGAGAAAAGAGAAGATTTTATCTTTTTTTTTTGGTTTGTGATAGTGTCTTTTATCTGGTTAAAAGTTTTCCAAGTAGCTTTTCTGTGTCTCTTTATTTCATCTGATATATCACTGTCTATTTTTATTGCCTGTCTTAAATAAATGTAACTCTCTACTCTGTCTGACTTTATTTTGTAATTTGATTTAGTGATCATGACAGTATTAATTTTTCATCAACTTTGTCTTGTTGAGGTGGATTTGTAATCCTGCCATTCTACAGTGTCAATCTATTTCATTCAACATTATTTCTAGTTCAGATGATTGATGAGATATCAGAACCACATCATTAGTAAACAGCAGTATTTTAAGATTCTCTCCATCTATATTTAAAACTCCATCCAGGCTTGTCATTTTGAGAATGTTTTCTATAGTTGCTATAAAGAGATTGGAGAAAATTACATCTCTTTGCCTTACTCCTCTCCCTAGAGATATTTCAAGGGGTTTATTAAAAAGAGTAATCCAGGTTTTTCTCTGTGTATATATGTTTTGAATTAACCTGATTACTGTGCACAGAATGGTCGTTCAATGCCTTGATCTTTTATTGCCTGGAAAACTGTATTGTTCTACTGTGTCAAATGCTTTTTTTTTAAATCAACAAATACCAGATAAAGTGAAAGATGATATTCTCAGCATTTTTCAGTTAGTAGGTTTATTGTATGTATATGATTATATAGAATCATTTCTTAAATCCTGATTACTCTTTGCTGCTATTTTCATATAATTTATTATTATTATATTTAGCATGGTTATATTTAGTTTGATTTCATTTAGCAGATAACTGAAATTACTGTAGCAATTCTTTTAATAATTCAAAAGCAGTTTCAAAATCACTCAGTACTGGACCCACATTCATATGAAATATTTTACTCAAAAAGATCTCTAAAATAAGATTCCAATATTATGCACATTTCACAATATATTTCAAATACTTTTTTTTTTTTTGATGCAGCAAGCCAAATACCATTTTGAATTGCAACAATAAATTTTAATCTGAAATCTAATAAAATATGCTTACTTTTTTTGTAAGAAGGAATTCATTCGTTTGTGTCTTCGGTTAAAGTATACAATCTGCCTATGAAACCATACAAACAGTGCTCCAGCAAACCCACAAAACACACTGTAAAATAAAATAGAACAACGCTCAAAATGTAAAGTAGTAAAAAAAATGCATAATAAAAGCTCCTAAAATAAAGTTTAAAGGAATGATAACTTCAGGAAATTTTTGTAAAGCTTATAAAGTTTTTATATAGCAATACTATGCACATAATGTCCAAATAGCATGAATTTTGTATAGCACTATGTAAAGATAAATTTTTGGAGCACTAACAAAACATGAGTACGAATGTAGTATTACCAACACATATAACAAGAAGTTGCATGTGTTGGTAACATTACTCTCGCCAGTGATTCTTTAGAAGTAATTATTATTATTATTCCTGACCTCCAAGTAGTAATAAGATTCACTGTGGAAAGTCCATCTTAGACTGCCTTAAACAACACAAAGTCTGTCATGCCATTCCTTAAACTCATCCACCATCTCAGACAATGCATCCAAGCTCCTACCACTCTGCATGCAAAAAAAAAAACATTATCCTCTTACTACATTTTGCAACTTCCAGGGATAATCCCTTGTCCTTATTCCTTCTTCTCATTCTACCATAATGAAAATCTCCCTTATCTGGTTTACCTTTCAACAGTTTAAATGTTTCAATCAATCTTCCTTTGCTTTCTATCTGTCAAATTGTAGTTTGAATGGCTTCAGTCTATCCTTATAACCAACACTATGTAGTCCTGATATCATTTTCATTATCTGTTTCTGCATCCTTCCCAAGGTTTTTTTTTCATTTCCCTTTCAAATCCCAGTGATGAAATCTGCACACGGTAATCAGGATGTAGTCTGATTTAAGCTTTATATAATGAGACTGTTACTCTTTTATCTTTGCTGATAAATGTTCTCATCAATACTGCAACAATTCACTGGGTTGTTTTCAAAGTTTTTGCAATGCATCCTATGAACTTCAAATTTCTATCCACAATAATTCTAAAATCTCTTTTGTTTCCTCCACTTCTTCCAGTATAACTCCATAAGTGAGCAAAAAGGATGAAAGAATCCCATTTCTGTATCTCTAATTTCAAAATCTTATATTTTATTTCATTAAATTAATATCCCAATTCATTTGTCTACCTTTGAGCTTATTCCAATCCTTGAAGAGCCAAAATATCAGCAAAAAATGTAATAATAAACCTCCAAAGCTTCACATCACCTGCAAACAACCAGTTGTTTACAGGTGATGCAAACAACTAGTTTGCATCACCTAAATATCTCCATGTAGTCCAGTGATAATATCGCTGACATAAGGAATGAACAATAATAGTCCAGTACTGAATGCTGAAGAACTGCACTTGTAACCTGCATACTCTCCTGTACTGCTCCCCCATATACAATTGTCTGATATCTGCCAAAAAACCAGTTACCAATCCAAGCCATTAACCTGATATCCAAACCAATATGTTGTAACTTAAATACCAACCTGCCATGTAGCACCCTGTCAAATGCCTTTGAAAAATCCAAAAATATGACAGTGTAATGCCTTACCCTCATCCAATGCTGCCATTACTCTAAGACAACCAGATTACTAAAACAAGAGCACCCTTAACAAATCCATGCTGTTCGGCATAAATGATATTGCTAGGAAGGATTATTAGTAATAGTGCAGATGTGGTAGCCCTGCAAGAGGATTTGAATAAGCTAGATAGATGGGCAAATGAATGATGGAGGTGTCAGTTTAATGCAGCAAAATGCAAGGTCTTGAGGTTTGGGAAACATCGATGGGATGCAGCATACTCTATGGGAGGAGTTATGCTGGAGGAAGTAGAGGAGACAAGAGATCTGGGGTTGATGGTTGATAGAAACCTGAAGTTTAGGGGACATATTGCAAAGGTGGTGAAGGTAACATAGAGGATTGCTGCAATTATGAGAAGGACACTGACCTGCAGAGATAAGAGGGTTATCATTCCGTTGTATAAGTCTCTGATCATACCACACTTGGACTATTGTTCTCAGATTTGGTCTCCAGGATTTGAAGGGGATAATTTAACTGCGGAAAGGATACAAAGACGGATGACAAAGATGGTTTCAGGACTGTACAAGGATAGTTACGAGGATCGGCTGAGGGAATGTGGACTGCAGAGTTTGGTGGATAAAAGAAGGAGAGGTGATATGATTGAGACTTTTAAACTGTTGAGAGGTGGTTACAGGGTTGACACTGGGGAGTTCTTTCGCTTGGTTGAACAGCGGGAAGGAGTGATGACAAGAGCCATCCCTGGAAGTTACGAAAGGAAACTGTGAGTAAGAGGGTGAGGAGTGGTTTCTTTGCATGGAGGGTGGTTGAACCGTGGAATGCATTGCCTGACGGAGTGGTGAGAGCGAGAACGGTCAATGAGTTTAAGGAGTGGTATGATAGACTTTGTGTTTCTTAGGGGAGGGGGAGATCTCCCCTCGATGAGTCTTGACAGACTTTATGTTCTTAGGAAGGACCTACCACGATGAGTCTTTCGACTCCATGGAGGCCTGAATAATAATAATAATCATAATATTGCCTTCATCTGCCTAATTCTATATACAAGTTCTCACCATTTTCTTCAAAATCTTAGCAAGTACAAATGAAATATAAACTGATCTACAGTTTCATACCTCCATTCTACCACCACCACCACCCTTTATCTAATGGTACTATCTTACTCTCTCTCTCTCTCCTTGCATTGCTCAGGAACTTTGTCCCATTGCAAGACATTCAGTAAACAGCCAGATTAATGACATGGGTTGCTTAGCACATTCCCTTAAAACATGTCTAGTCCCCCAATTCTTGACTTACTGACATATAGAATACTCAATATTCAGAATACACCCACTTCATTCACTTCTAATCCTTCTTATTCCTCTAGAAAAAAAGTATGCTTTTCCAGATTGGAACATCGTAATAAAATGATCATTAAATAGCTCAACCATGTCACCTGCATTGGTCACTAACTACCATCTCCATCCAGCAGAATAATCCATCCACAATCATTTTTGTACACATAGCAAAAAAACTCCTTGGGATTCTCCTTGGAATGCATCACTATTCTCCCCTCATACTCCTTCTCTCCTTACTATAATGGTCACCTTCCTAGCATTAGCCTTATATTCTTTATGCAACTGTTCTCCACCTCTCTTTATATGCCTTCCATAACCTTTTTCATTTGCAATTCCTGTTTGATTTCTCTCTTAATCCATTTTTCTATAGATGTTTTTCATCACCCAATGAAACAGCGCCATCACCACCCTGCTTTCTACAGGTGTGAAGTGGTGTCTACCATGTTTCATCCCCAGAATAAGACCTCTGGTTCCTGCACCCCTCTTTCTTCTCACATGCAGTTTGGGTGATGGCCTTGTTGGGCATACTCATCACACTAATATCATTTTCAACTAGGGAGCCAATTTCTTCTCCATTTGAGAATACAGCAATAAAACAGTTTTCCCACATTTTGGCCACCAGATAGTGCATGGGACCAAAACCAATAGTAATGCATATGTTGGAGGCTACCAGTACCAGATCAGCTGACGAATAATCCTGCTGCTGCTCACCCTGCTAGGTCATGCCTGATGCCTGGGGGGGGTATGCTGAGGACACTGTCTGAGGCCATACTTGGACTGGAGTCTGGGCACTCTCTGTGTGAATTATATACACAAGTTCCTCACACCAGCTGCATGCAAGGCTCTTTGTTTTCTGAATCAACCACCCTACACATGAAAGTCAATCATTAAAATACTAGTTTTAACTGTGGATACAAAAAATAAAATAAAATAAAAATAAATTTTGTTGTGAACAACATAACAAAAAAAAAAATTGAAACAAATAATAAAAATATGTCCCATCCCATCCAAAATAATACCAAAACTTTTTCAAATAAAAACACTTCCATACTCATTCACCAACATTTGAGACATTAATACAAACATTAGTGACATACATCACCACTTATAGACATCAAAACCTGATCATTTTCCTAACAGAACCTCAGTTGGTATCTTCTTCATGGGCTCACTTTAGTGAGTACGGGCATGGCAAACTCGAGGTACCTGATGCTGGACCATATGCCTTACTTCGTGTAATATACATTGTAGACTGGTCCCCCCCCTTCTTTCTTTGCTTCTTTCTTCTCTTCTTGCTCATTACCCCAATGCTATTAAAGTATTCGAGAGCTAAGGGTGAATCTTTCCTATCTTGCTATGTCATTTCGCCTTATGCAGCCACCGAAGTGGGCAAGCTAGCCCCAACAGGTGCCGGTACCAAGCCCAGATAAATGGTGAGGGTTGACGTCAGGAAGGGCATCCAGTCTTAAAACTTCACTGCCAGCTCTAGCTATGATCAAATGGGTCAAAAAGAAAGTGATACAAAGGCTAGGGCATACCCCTTAAGCGACACACAGCCACATTGCCCTATAGCTGCAAGGTGGACGAGGGCTACCGCATCAAGGGTGGGTGTGGTTAAAGAAGCAAGCCCAGCAAGTGGAGAGAATATTGCGAGTGGGAACACTGAATGTTGGAAGGGGAAGAGAGGTGACAGACATGATGAGGAAGAGGAAATTGGATATTTTATGCATGTAGGAGACAAGGTGGAAGGGGGAAAAGGCAAAGGAACTAGGAGATGGGTATAAATTGTTCTAGTCTGGAGCAAATAAAGAGGGAAGAAATGGTGTCGGAATTGTGGTGTGTGGCAGAATGAAGGGCAAAGTACTGGAAGTGGATAGGATGAACGACAAGATCATGCAAACGAAACTGGGTCTTGGAGAAGAGCAACTGGTCGTCATCTCATGTGTATATGCCCCACAAGTTGTCTGTAGCAGAAGAGAAAGATGAATTCTGGAACGTGCTAAATGAAGAAATGAGGGAACTGGAAGAAAATAAGATGGTGATTGTCAAAGGAGACTTGAACGGACACATAGGGAGACAGAATAGGGACTGTGAAAGGATGTATGGCAGCCATGGAGTGGGAATGATGAACCAGGAAGGAGAGAGGATTTTGGACTTTGCAGTAGCTTTTGATCTGGCAGTTGTGAACTCCTTTTTCTGTAAGAGGGAAGAGCATTTTATAACATTTAGAAGTGTGAAACAACAGTTCACAGACTGACTACATTTTGACTAGAAGAAAACATCTTAAGGCAGTAACAAATTGTAAGGTAATCCCAACAGATCAAATGGTGTAGCAACACTGTGCGCAGACTTTAAGATAAGAACCTTTGGAAGCCATGGACAGAAGACAATTAAGTGGTTTCGCTTAAAAGAAGAGAGTGTGAGGAACCATTTTAGGAAGAAGGTGTTAGAAAGGATTTTGGATGGACTAGAAAAGTGTACAAGATTGGTGGAGACATAATTCAAAAGCAATTCTAAGCTGTGCAATTGAGGTGTTTGGTGAAACAGCTGGAAAGATTAGAGAGCAGAAGGAGGATTGGTGGTGGAATAATAATGTACAAGAAGCAGTGATGGCTAAGAGGAAGGCAAAGCAGAAGTGGGACAAATCAAGAATGGAAGAGGACAGAGAGGAGTACACAGAGAAAAAGTGAGAAGCCAAGAGAGTTGTTGCACAGGCGAAGGCCATGGCATATCAAGAACTTTATGATCAATTAGAAACAAAGGAAAGAGAAAGATTTATCGATTGGCAAAATGTAGAAATAAGGCATCAAAGGACATCGTACATGTGAGGCAGATCAAAGACTCTGGAGGAAGAGTATTAAGGAGGGATGTGGATATAAGAAACAGATGGAGAATATACTTTGAAGGGCTTTTGAATGAAGTTGGGGAGAATGAATCACAGAGAAGATGGGGAGCCTTATGAGGGGATGGTGCAGAGTGGAAGTGAAGGAGGCCATAAAGAAGATGAAGAATGGAAAATCGGTGGGCTCCTGACAGGATCCCAGTGGAGGCATGGAATTCACTGATGAAAGAGAGGAATTGACCTGCTGTGGGACCTGTTAATAAAAGTTTGTCAACAGGAAAATATACCCGAGGAATGGAGGGAAAGTACTCTTGTCCCCATCTACAAGAGTAAAGGGGATGCACAAAACTAAGAATTACAGAGGAATAAAGTTGATGTCCCACACAATGAAAATCCTAGAGAGGGTTCTTGATGGAAGACTGAGGAAGGAGGTAGAGATTGCAAAGGAGCAATTTGGCTTCATGCCTGGTCAATCGATGACAGATGCTATCTTTGGATTATGGCAGATGGCAGAAAAGTTTTGAGAGAAGCAATGGGAGCTACATCTGGTATTTATTGATATGGAGAACGTGTATGATAGAGTGCCAAGGCAAGAAGTCTGCAGATATCTGATGGAGAAGAAGGTACCGGAGAAATATGTCAGGCTGGTGCAAGAGATGTACAGAAATGTAAAGACAAGAGTTTGGACCTGTCTGGGAGAGACAGAAAGTTTTCCAGTGACAGTTAGCTTGCATCAAGGGTCAGCATTAAGTCCGTTCCTGTTTAATAATGTGATGGAGGTGGTGAGAGAAGATGCACCTTAGAGTATGTTGTTTGCAGATGATATCATGCTGTGTGCAGAATCAAGAGAAGAAGTGGTAGCTAAACTGGAAAGTTGGAGGAAAGTACTGGAAGAGAGAGGTATGAGACTGAGCAGAAGTAAGACAGAATATATGTGTTGCAAAGTGGATGGCAGCCAGGAGACAGATCTGGAGCTGGAAAGAAATGTCATCAGGAAGGAGTCAGTGACTTTAGATACTTAGGTTCAACAATGAAAGAGGATGGTGAGGCTGAGAAGGAAGTGGGATGCAGGATACAAGCAGGATGGAGGAACTGGAGAGAGAGAGAGAGAGAGAGATGACTGGAGTGCTATGCGATAAGAGGGTGCCGATCAATCTAAAAGGCAAAATCTATAAGACAGTAGTGAAACCAGCTATGATGTATGCTATGGAAACTGTGGTCCTGAGAAAAAATAACATCAACAGGATGGAGGTAGCAGAGATGAGAATGCTTAGGTGGATGTGCAATGCTACCAGAAAGGATTGTCTGAGAAATGATTATGTAAGGGAAGGTTGAGGTGGTTTGGTCATGTGATGAGGGGAGAGGAAGAGTATGTGGGAAGAAAGGTCATGCAGATGGATGTCCAGGAGAGGAGGAAGTGTGGGCATCCAAAGAAGAGATGGAGGGAGATGGTGGAGGAGGACTTGAGGATGAAGAACTTAGATGTGGCTACAGCCAAAGACAGGCGCAACATCCAGGTTATGGAGGAGATTCACTACAAATAGCGAGCCTACTTAAGGGAAAAGCTGCAGAAGAAGAAGATAAACCTCAGTTGGTATCTGCCAGAACCACAATCTTCCTCAACTATCCCAACTGCATCCTATATGCTTCATTTTGCAAAAATAGCAGAATATGTGCTTTTGTAAAATCTGATGTCTCCTGTCAAAGGTTATCCAACTTGGAATTCTCACTTTTCAATCTGCTCTAGCTCAAAATTTCCTTCTCACTTTACAGCCTTCATTTGCTGCCCTTTCTGACTACCTATCACTAAAAATTGATTTCTTACAAATTAATTACCCAAACTGTGAGACTGTCCTCCTCAGGGACTTTAACATACATAACACAAACTGGCTCCCCTACTCCAACTTCACAGATTAAGCTGGAAGGGGAAGCTGAATCATCAGTCATGATCTAACACAAATAGTTAATCTACCAACCAGAATACCAGACAATCTTCATCACGCTAACAACATTCTTGACCTTTTCTTAACCAACTCTCCCTCCAAATATACCATGGATGTCTGCTCTCCCCTTAGCAACTCTGACCACAATCTTATTCACCTCATTCTCTACAGTGCATCCTCTTCCCAGCCAATCTTGGCCTCGTACCCAATGGCACTATAATTGTACCAAGTGGCATGACCTCTGAAACTTTTGTGCTGAACTAATAACCAAAATAATTCTCACATTGTATGAGAGCCCTCATTCCCCACTCCAATGCAAACCTCTGACCTGTATTCAAACCCTGGTTCTTAAAGTAAATGTACCTCTGTCGTCCATGATAAAAATGCAGTTCATGTTCAATGGCTTAAATTAAAAACTCCAGCTTACATAACAGCCAGAAACATGTGTAAAAAAAGTTATCAATGATTTCAAAGCAGACTTCATAAGAATGAAATGCAATAAACTTGCCTCCTGCTCAACTTGCAGGCAAGCCTTCTGGTCCCTTGCTAAGGCTGTTGGCATAACTTCTGCTTTCTATTTTGCTGCTGCACTTGCATCCTGATGGCACTATGGCAACCTCACCCAAGAAAAAGGCAGATCTATTGGTCAGTTTTTTGACCAACTCCTGCCTGGTTGCCCAGGCAGGAGTTGGTCAAAAAAGTAAATCACCTCCTATACTTCCATAAACTGCCTACTGCATGCCTCCTCTGAACTTTCACCAAAAGGACATCAGAAAAATCCTCATTAATCTTGATACTAATACGGCTCTTGGTCCAGATGGTATTCCTCCAATTGTGCTCAAGACTTGTGCTTCAGAATTGATGCTCATCCAGTATCATTGATATAAACTTTCATATTCTACTGGCATCTACCCAACAGCATGGAAGCAAGCCAATACCCAAAAAAGGGAGACAAAAGTCGGCCATCTAACTATCACCCCATTGCTTTCATCACCTCAGTACTTTCAAAAGTGATGTAGCAGGTTATCAACAACCAGCTTCTTCATTAACTTGAGACTCAGTTAATTAGCAATCAACAATATAGATTCCACAATTCTCATTCTACAACTGACCTCCTAGCTAGTCTTTGGTCTTCTCAGACCATGGAAAGATTTGGAGGTACTCATGTTGTCGCTCTCAATATTTCTAAGGCATTTGATTGTGAATAGCACCAAGGTCTCCTGAACAAGCTGCCATCTTAAGGCCTCCCTTCTACACTCTGTGATTGGATTGCCAGCTTCCTCACTGGTCATTCGTTGTGTGTCATGGTAGATGGCTTCCTCTCATCAGATTTCCCCAATGCTGGAGTGCCTCAGGGTTCTGTGCTCTCACTCCCACTCTTTTACATTAATGACCTCCTTTCTCCGACTTCAAATAATATTTACAGCTTCGCCAATGACAGTACTCTTCATTCCTATTCCTCATTTGATAAATCACACAGTACCTTAATGTTAGATGACTCAAGACATCCATAATCAGTAACTTGAACACTAACATCCTCAACATCCTAAAAAAAATGGGGTGAAGACAACTTAGTAAATTTCAATGCTAAATAAAACTTAAGAAAAATTCTACCTCATCCCCTCTCATTTTTGATAATGTTCCAGTTTCCTTTCAAGATCAAGTTTCTCTTCTTGGGTTGACCGTTGCATGCAGTTTATCCTGGCACAAACCTATTACTTACACAGCCTCCTTAGCCTCTAAAAAGCTGGGTGTTCTTTTTCATTCTAAACATTAATTCTCTTCCTCTCAACTCCTAACACTTTATTAGTCTCAGATCTGTCCAACTTTGGAGTACCTATCTCATATTTGGGGTGGAGCACCCAACTCTCTAAGGATTCTTGATGATATTCAGAAGAGAGCAATCCACTTAATAGATGACCCTTCCCTCAGAGATTCCTTTCAGTCATTATATCTATTACAAGATGTTGAAAGTTTTTTTTTCTTTCCACTTGGTTAGACTATAATAAATTTAGTTTAATCCTTTATCCAAGTGTAAGCAAACAGTTTGTTGTGCTTTGCATTATGGGAGATACTGAGACAAGGAGTGATGAGAGCTTGGTCCACCTTTACCTCAGTCCTGAAGATACTTCAGGTGCAAACTTTGTTTGCTTACACTTGGATAAAGGATTAAACTAAATTTATTATACCTATTACAGGCACGTTCATGGGCACCTTGGAATTGGCTGCTACCATTCCTCCACTTTCATCTAACCAAAGAAGAAGTAGAACAGCCACTGGCCAACACACATGCCCTGTCCTGCTTTGGACACACACTTAACTAACTTCTCATCAGCTTCCCTGATTCCATCCACCTCTATTATTTGGAACAATATCTCCATACTGTTTTTCCCACTAAGTACAATTTCCCACTCTTTAAGAAACATTAACAGGCTACATTTTCTCTTGCCCACACATGGCACTGTAGTGTCAATAGGTCTTGTGACCTTTCATGTGTGGGGTCAACATAAAAAAATAAATAAATAAATAAAAATTTCACTCCAAATTGCTTCATCAATTTCACTCAAGGTATACATACAATTTGTGATTCCTGTCAACAATTTCTTCTTAACTACCACCCATACACAACTGACCTCTCTTCTTTCAAATGCTTTCATCCATTACTTCTCCAAGCTTGTTTTTAAGTCTGTTATAGTTGCCATCTTTATTCTTTACCTTAATCTCCTCTTGTGATCCAAGTTATTAGCCTTCTCCATTTCTATCTGTCTTCTGTCATTCTAAATGCATCCTCCAAGCTTAGTCCAGTAAGAGCAGGAATTTGATCTAGCCATTTCTCATCAGGCCTACCTCTTCTTCTTCTAGCTCATGGCATATTGTCCTGCATGAAGGTTTTCAATCCCTCTCTTCTTGAGATGTGTCCAAAATATCTGAGGATTAGTGTGTAGAGGCTTAAGTGCTGTGAGGACATCATGTTGAAGGCTTAATGGATTGTATACAGAGAGGAGGGTGATCAGCTCCCTCCTCTCGGTGCCTGGAGTTTATAAAGTACCCTGTTCCTATAAGCTGGCATACATTGGACAGACAGGCAGATCAGCAACCATCCGCCTGGAGGAACACAAGTTATCCATCTGCAACCACGACTATGGTCAGTCGAGGCCTGGCTGACCATGTCTTGGATACAACCCACAGGATCTCATGGAAAAAAACCACCATACTCCACCACAGCAAATTCAAAAAAGAGAAGCTATTTTTAGAATCAGCAGCAGCTCTCAGAAATCAACCAAATCTTAATAAATACGGTTACAATAAGCTTCATAAGATTTGGAAAACACTTATCATCAGAGATCTCAACTTACATTCCAGGCCACCTACAACTGCCTTTAGAGGGTGCTCCACCTAAATAGGACTTTAGAGTCACCCACGTGGTTGGGCTTAGCATTGTGTGGCATTTGTGTGTATATGTTATATTAGTTTTTTGGTGATCCCTGAAGATGTATCAGTGATTGAAACGAAATATAGGAAGTATTAAATTCTGTTTTAATCCTTTCTGAGTGCTGTATACAATCCATTAAGCCTCCAACATGATATCTGAGGATTCTTAATCTGATGCTCAGGTTGGTTCTTTTCATTGTCCAAGGACTCAAAACTAAAGTTTCGTATTTCAAAAAGCATTGATCTTAACTGCCTTGTTCAGTGTTCAGAGAACCATGGAGAAGACTAATCAGCCTGATCTTTGTATTGATAAACTTCCACCATATGATTCCCACTGGCAGAGAGCAAGAGTCTACATAGATAAACTGATCAACTTTATCTATGTTTGTAAGCAGTCCTGTTATGATTTCTAATTTTCCAAGGAGTTCATTCATGTCCTTTTCATATTCTGTTATTAGATAGCTTTATAATTAAATATAAATTCTTTCACCTTGATACTTCTGCATCCCTATTTATCCTCCAAGCTTGCATGGGCACTCTTACCAAATGAGGGAAAGTATGATATCTTGGCAAATTCACATCCTCTGATGATATGACCAAGTCCAAGCCTCTTGATCCTTGTGTTCCTTCCATAACATGGTGCCTAAGGTCCTTCAAGAAGTCCAAAAAATAGTTTCCTTAGTATTGTACTACTTCATGTTGTTATAGTTGATATCTCCCTTAATGATCACTCATTTTTCACTTGCCAAACTAATTTGACCTCAACATTTCCTGCTCATCATGGGACAAAAAGAGTGTGGACTCATTAGCTTGTTTCATCATGGAAGAAACTAGCCTACTCTAGAAACAGAAGCATTCAAGAACCTTAATTTTTAAAGTTTTTAAAATTGTCCTCTGTGAAAATCTGAGATTGTCATGGTTTGTAAAAAGTATCTAATCTTCTTCCTGACTTTAAGCAGAGCCCCCATAAGAATGAACCAAAAAGTGGCAATAATCTTCATTAAGTTCAAAATATAGAGCTAAGCACATCACTTCTTGACATAATTAGCCCAGCATGTGGGTGGCGTAACTAATGGACCATGATATTAGTGCACATTCAGATAATTTATTGAGACTTTGCTACTACATCCAGCATAAAGTATAGCGTAGCCATTAGGCTATTAAAGCATGCCCATATTCTTGATATTTGAAATATCTCAAAGGATTTGACATAGAAAATCTCATGCAGTTTAAGGAACCAACTCTAGATAGAAGCTGCAGGTATGGGTGGTGGTACAGTACAGTTTCATAAACATTATATTTCTGGTAGGGATAAGATTAACATCCCTACAAAAGGGGGAATGGTTTTCTCACCTGGTCAGCCAAGTGGATAGCATCTTGGCTGTGCAACAAACAAGTCATGGGTTCAAATTTCACTATGGACAGATGTTTTTGAATATTTAAGTGGTAAATGAATTTCATCAACCAGCAGGAGACCATCCTGGAATGGAGTGGTTGAAGTAGCTTAAAAAAAGTTCCATTATCATCATCATCAAATTCCTGACATTTACCCTCAATGGGGTGTACAGGATATAGTAGTACTACATGAAAAATTTACATCATTACTAACTTCCTATCTACAATTTTCTACCAAATCAATCTGTTACCTGTCAAAGCTACAACATTGTCAGATCTTATATTTATATATCTATCTTCTAAGGAACTTTTTACCATATCAATCTACCTATATCTTGGTCTTTTTCCTGCCAACTTGGCAGAGAACACTTGTTTGGCTAATCTTTCCTTGCCCATTCTGTTTAAGTGACCATACCACCTGAGATTAGCTCTGCTAACGCATTCCTGGATGCTGACGATGTCAAGTTCTTTCTTAATATCCTCGTTTTTAATATGATATTGCCATTGATGCCATCTGTTCATGCCCCTAATCTTTCTCAGGACTCTCATGCCTGCAGCCTCTAATCTTTGGTCAAGTGTTTTACTTATGACCCAGCTCTCAGATCCATAAGCTAAAACTGGTTTGAACACCGTCGTGTATACAGCTAATTTAGTGTTCTAACTAATTTCTCTCTTATTCCATATAAATTTATTCAGTTGACTGCCTACCATACCAGCTTTGTTGATTCTGTTGTCTATTTCCATATTTAATTTACCATCTTCACTAAAAATAATGCCTAAGTAGCTGAAATGCTTTACTTGTTCCACAGGTTCCCCGTTCACAACACAGTTGATATTTTCAACAATTCTACCTATTTTCATAGTCTTTGTCTCTTTAATGCTGACCTTCATACCATATCTATTACAACAGTTACTCAATTTAGTCAGGGAATCTTGCAAACTTGCAGCGGATTTATTTAGAAGTATAACATCGTCCGCATAAAGAAAAGAGCTGAAATTAACATCTCCAATTTTGATATCAGGTTTAACACCACTTTTCTTCATAATTTAATCCATATAGATAATAAATAACAGAGGTGATAATGTACATCCTTGTCTGACACCAGATTTAACATTAAACCATCTCCCTGTACTTCCTTCAATTCTAAATGCTAACTTAAAACTCAAATAAAAGTATTGCTTGATATAATGATCCACTGACACCATACAACTGTAACGTTTTGAATAACTTCTCTCTTGGCACCTTGTCATATGCTTTTTCTAGATCTACGAAACTTAAATACAGATCTTTGTTATATTACCATGACTTTTCAACTATTTGTCGTAAAGTGAATATCTGATCCTGACAGCCTCTATTTGGCCTGAATCCAGCTTGTTCCTCACCAAGCATCTCTTCCAAAATCCTTCTCAACCATTTCTCAAGTATACTGGCATAAATCTTACCAGGAACTCTGAGTAGAGAAACATCCCTGTAATTCTCACAATCAATTTTATTTCCCTTTTTATATATGGGTACTATGAGAGCTCTACTCCAATCATCTGGAATTCGTCCTTCTGTCCAGGCCCTCTGAACTATGCAGTATAGCCACTGTAAAACTTTTATACCTCCATACTTCAGCATTTCTGGTCTAATATCATCTACTTCAGCTACTTTTCCATAATTTATTTATTTACATTGTTTTTTCCCCAAAAAACTTGAGAATAAGGAATACAATACAAAATACACAAAAATGCAATAAATGTTATGAAATAGAATGAGACTAAGTACATAAAAATAGAGTGAAATACATTATGCATATTAACCTTATCAACGTCAACATGGATAAAATACATCACTCCTCATACACTTCGTATCCATCATATACCATATATTCCGGCATACAAGTCGACCTGGTATATAAGTTGATATTGGAAGTTTTTGAATTTATTTGAATTTTTATAGTACTCGTCGTATAAGTCGACTCAAAAAATTTCTTTAAAAATAAAAATTATGACAGTTTTTAAGTAAAATTTTTATACAGGCATCAATCACTAGGATCATAACTGCCTTTTTAGTCCTTCCATTCTTTGTTTTAGCAAAAGATATAAAATACCTAGTTGACAAAAGAAATTTTATTTCATATTGACCAGTTGACCAATAGTGAACTAAAGTGCAATGGCTCCTTTTAAAAGAATGAAATATGAGGCAAGTTTTAAGTGCAAAATGATTAAATTTGCAAAAGAAAATACTAACTGTGTTGCTGCAAGTCAGTTTGGAGCAAATGAAAAACTAGTTCGTGATTGGAGAAAAAATGAAACTTTAATAATGAAAATGCCAAAAAATAAGTGCACATTACGGAAAGGAATTTGTAAGTGGCCTATTCTGGAAAATAATGTTGCAGATTGGGTTTCGAGAAAATCGCCAAAATGGACTCATCATAACGAGAAATAATATTCGTTTATTTGCTTTGAAGTGGGGCAAAGCAAATAAAATAGACAGCAAAAACTTCAAAGCTACAGTGATTTGGTGTAGCCGGTTTATGGAAAGAAAATATTTAGTGCTTCGACTAAAAACGAAAATCGCACAGAAGCTGCCAAATGATTTGGATGATAAGTTATTAAGTTCTCAAAGATTTATAATTGCTAAAAGAAAGCAAAAAAATTATTTATTGTCTCAAATAGGAAATATGGGTGAAACTCCAGTTATGTTTGACATGATCGGGAATAGAACAGTAGAATTGAAATGAAGTAAAACTATTTCTTTAAAAACAAGTGCACATGAAAAAAGTCGTTTCACAGTTGTACTTGCTTGTATGACTGATGGTACTAAATTAAAACCTATGATAATTTTTAAAAGAAAAACAATGCCAAGGATCAAAATTCCAAGAAACGTTTTTGTCCATGCTCATGAGAATGGTTGGATGGACGAAGCAGGAGTTAAGCTGTGGATAAAAAATATTTGGAATACATGACAAGGTGCATTAAAAAATCCAAACAGTCTTTTAGTGTGGGACATGTTCAAATCCCATTTAACGGAGGGTATAAAATTCCAAGTGGGTTAACTTCACTAGTGCAACCGTTGGATGTTAGTATAAACAAACCATTTAAAGACAGCTTATGAAAACAGTGGGATGCGTGGATGCAAGAAGGAGAGAAAAGTTACACAAAAGGAGAACAAATGCGACATGCGTCTTTGGAAACTATGTGTGAATGGGTAGCAAAAGCATGGGATGAAATAAAACTAGATACAGTAATAAAATCTTTTAAAAAATGTGCTATATCTAACAAATTAGATGGCTCAGAAGATGATTTTGTTTAAAATGATGACAAAATTTATGCTAAATCTGATGGAGGAAACGAATACAATTTATATGATGATATACCGGAAGAAATTACAGAACCAGAGTACAATGAATTTTTCATACATTCAGACAGTGAAAATTAAAATTTAATTATGTAGTTACCTACCTATTTTCTTTTGTAAATAAATAATTATATAACATGTAAATAATTTTTTCTGTAAATAAATATGATATAAGTTGAAATATTTTTACTTATTTATCCTTTTTGTATATTGCTAATAAATTTAACAGAGTATGATAAGTACTATTTTTTTCTTGGAAAGCAATCAATTTTTGACTTGGCATATAAGTTGACCTAAAAAATTTAGTACTTTTTTTTCAATGCTGAAAAGTCGACTTACACGCCGGAATATACGGTATTTCAATGTAATATTAATGGCATCACAAGTGTAATGTGCACTTGTATCCATGGCAACTTTTACGTGTACACATCATGGCCAGTTGGATGGTTAATTATGTTCAGTCATAAATTTTAATTATAGTGATATATATATATATATATAGGTATCCCTTGCTTAACGTGGTTTTATTAACGCGCCGAAATTAACTGCGACAATCCCTTTATATATGCAGCAAGAATTTTAATTAATGCATCTTTAAATGTACCAAAATTCCACCAAATACGACATCATTGCCACAACCCATTAACATGGACGTCATTGCAATTTTCAAAGACTATTTTCTTAAAAAATCTTAAAAAGACATTTTCAAAGCAGTAGAAACGACACTGGGAGAAAACGCAATTAGGCTCCAAGAATTTTAGAAAAATTTTAACATTAAACATGCAGTTGAAAACATTCATGACTTGTGGGAGCAAGTGTCTTCTAGCTGTATGCGAGCTGTTTAGAAAACCTTTTGCAGAATGCGCTAATGACTTAGGTGGTTTTCAAAATCCTGTGAACAATGTGGTTGAAGAAATTGTTGCAATTGGTGAAGACATTGGTTGTGATGGTGTTGATTCAGAAGATGCTAAATAATTATTGGATTCAAATTCAAAAGATTTCAGTTACAATGATCATCTTGAAATTGAACAACAACGATCATATAAAGACAACAAACAAATGGAATGTGAAGATGAGGTTCCAAAGGAGATAACAATTAAAGAACTGGATGCAATATTTCAGCTTACATTCACTTAAGCAGCAAGTAATGGATATGGATCCAGATGTTAATCAAAGAATGCTTGTTTGCCGAAGTCTAGAGAGTCATTTTGCTTACTATCATAGAACTTATGCTGATAGGAAAAAACTAAAACTGTTCAAATGACTTTTGATAACTTTTTTGATAAAAAATTGCAGTAACAAATGTAGGTGCAAACATTTATTCAGCATTTACTTTGCATTCATTTTTTATCTTTCCTAAAAGAGTACCATATAAAACAAACTATTAATATAGTAATCGATCATGGACGAATTGTAATTTTTACCATTGATTATTATATTTGATTAATGCGATTTTGATATACGCTGTAACATCGAGGGATTAATTAATCGCGTTAATCAAGGGATTCCTGTATATATATCAGTGGAGTGCCCATTCTGGTTGGGTGTGCTGTCGTGTGGGTTATGCAACCCATGCTACAAATTTCACGTCAATTTGACTGTATATGCATGGGCATCTGCAGAAAATTTTCCAGGGGAGGAGGGGCAAAGCTTGGAGACAAATAATTACATTAATAAATTTTTATAACTATAAATGTAATTAAATAATAACATCAATAAAGTCTTTTAGCATTTTTTGATGTGTCGATGTAAACTATAAATACATTATTTTCATTTTACACTGATTTTAAGGATCTTTAATTCTTGGAAAATAAAGCATTCAGAATTAATACAGCTTTTAGCACAATTTCATATATAAAAAAATTGATCGACATATTTCATTAAAAATCAACTAATTAATTAATCCCAAAATCCTAAATCAAATTATTTCATTTTAAAAGCGAAAAAATCAAAACACCAACAAGTAAAATATTAATTTACTACATACACTTACCTTTTAAAAATGTATTTTTCTGTTTAAATTTGTTTCACTATAAATTTACAATTCACTCAATGATTCACTAGACACAGAGGGCAAACGAACACTGGTCGCTGTTCACAACAGTAATGAATATTTTCTTCAAAAATCATGAAAAGAACCAAAAACAGGAACACGGGCTTTATTGCTGCAATAAAACATGTGTTCTATGGCTACCCTGCCGTGTGCCGAAACAAGTCAACCCATAATAAAAATTATAATTTGTGGAATTTTTTACTCGATCCCGGGGAGGGCGCCCCCCAAGGATGCACATGACCGTATGGATTGCATTTTTTATTGATATATGAAAGTTTTGAGAGTGCATAACGCATCAGAGTTCATCTTAATTGGTCCAATGCAATTAATTGCAGGATAACTTTGAATACTTCTGCAGTGGGGAACAATCAGTTTGTTTTATGATTTATTAGAAAACAACAATGAAGGAGAATGCTATATTTTAAATACTCAAAGATGAAAATATGTGAACCATCATTTATAAGACATGTGAGAATAGGAAATGAAAGGAAAGAATAAGTGAGAGTAGAAATACTTTCATTAATGCTAAACGAATTATTAATAATTAACATTTGTGATATGTGCATCCTATAAGTTTCTGGGTAGAGCGAACAGCACAAGCCTATAAAGTCTAGACATGAATAAGTGAATTTATAATGGCATAATTAAAAAAAAAAAACTTACACGAGGAGACAGAGAGTATGGCAGGAATAAATATGGTTTGATGGAGCAGCCAATCATTTCTTAAATTTGTTGCCCGTGTTACGTGTATTTCTCTGGTTTGTGTATATTTCGCTCCATTTTCCAAGAATTTTCTTTTGTTTACTGAGACTCAGTGTACATAACATCCAATCATTATTGGAATAATCCACACTTTCAGGAATCCTACATTCATTAGTTGTTGTTTTTTTTTAGTATCAGCGATTCGTCTGTCATCAATCTCACATATGCTGGTATTTTGTTGTAGATCAACGTCTTATAATACACAGAATATTCATTTTTATTCAGGAATAGATATTTTTTACTGTCTGTTGTTTCTGAAGACTAGAATAAAAATGTCTCTATACCATTAAAAAACTTTTCAACCTCAACAGATGCTATACTGCATAGCAAGAGAAACATTTAGGTTTTATCTCCTAACATCCACTTTCAAATTTTCAGTTTCAAAAAATGTCCAATCACAGCTGCTAGGTGAGCTCACCCAGCCTCACCTTCTCAGCAGTTTAAAAATACTAGAACACTAAGAATTTGACCTGCTGCACCCTCTTTACATCTTTTCAAAGGTGATGCATTTTGAAAGCACATGCAGGCTATTAACACGAATGTGAAGCAATGTTTATGCATCAAAAAGTGCCCTCTTCATGAAGAACTAATGCTTCGTTTATCCTCTTGAAGAGGGCAATGAAGCATTAGTATATTATGTTTAATTTTATAATCATGCAAAGTCTGCAAACAATTAGGGGAGTCTTTTACAGGAATAAATGCAAAAATATAATATCGGTCATACTGATATTTCGTGGATGAGCACCGCACATCTAACACACCCAGAATATTCACTCCTGATATTCTAAAGAAGTAGCTTCCAAAAAGTTATTTATAGATACAAGAATATATGCTCCCAGTGGACATTTAACAAACAATATGGCAGATAGTTCTGTGCAGACAGCCAGTCACATGATGGTAATTCAATAGCCCTTATGTAAGAAGATTTCTTGGCATATGTACATGCAAAGCGAGAATTACATGAAAATATTTAACAGTGAAAGCAACTGAGGAAAGGAAATATCCTGCATGAATACCTCCCATCCAACTATTTATAAGTTTGGCTTTAGTCATGGAAGAGAGCAAAGAATATTCTCAAAAAAAAAAATAATAATAATAAATTATTTTTTTTATAAATATTATTTTTAGCTAACGCCTTTTTATTCCCGTATATAGGGAGTAGGCGAGGCCGTTTTTAGCCCTATCTAACTTTTGGAGACTGAGTGGGCAGTTCAATCTCCACAGGTACCCAATCAGAGATAGCTGGCCCAAGGCTATCACTAATTAAGTGGCACACAGTAAAGAGAGAGAGAGAGAGAGAGAGAGAGAGAGAGAGAGAGACGGCTCAACAAGTGCCGCCATCTCGTGGTCGCTAACCCTAACACTCGTATTTAATGTCTGAAATAATGTGGGTTCTACGGTCGATTTTCTTGAGTTTACGGGACGAAAAACCCGAGTTTCTGGTTGAAAAAACCTGCTTGCCCGTGCCAGAGATCGACTAAGTCGGGAACCAGTCGAAAAAAGGCTTAGAAAAATTTCTTCTAGTCGCCAACTAGATTCAAAACCAAGAAGTCTTCCTTCGTGCGGTTAAGCATCGTGGTGTGCAAATGCCAAATCCACTGAACTACACAGGCTCTTTTCATAATTAAAAAAAAAGAAATTAAAAAAATAATGTGTGTGTGTGTGTGTGTTCATTTTTAAAATAAATTTTTTGAATGACCCTTTCAGAATTATTTAAAGGTCTTTATGAAGACTTGGAAGTAATACTGATGTCAAAAACTTATTGCAAGAGGCAGTCTCTACTGACCATAATGCTTGTCATACCTAACTTGAATACATTATCCATTTGGGCAAACCACATTCTACTTATTTACTACATCTTTTCATGCAAAAAAAAGGTCCATTTTTCTTTCCCTTACCCATGAAATCCTTACACAGCCTCCAGGGATGGCTTCTTGTTCTGCTATCACCTATTAGTGTACACATTATTTTCCTATAGTTGTCTGATAGTGTTGGAAAGATATATAAGTTGGCAAGAAGATACTCATAATAAAAACCTTTACTCTTCAATATCTGCCAAACTCTGCAAAGCACATTCCTATCTGTCTATTTTCAACATGCCACAATCATAATAATTCTTATGCAAGTGACTAAGACTACATACAGTCTTAGTCACTTGCCTCTGAACTCGAATGTTTCCTTACTACCCAAATATCTAAATACATGCTACAGTTTGGATTTCTCTACAGAAATGCAAACTGTAGCCTGTTCAGTGCATTATATTATGGCACTATCACCTCTTCATCCCAAATGGCTGTCGTTTGCATTATGACATGAATTTTCTGAGTAATTTTCATGACTATTCTGAAATCTTATTCAATTTCTTCTGGCTGAAGCACATACCCTTACAGTTGCCAACACTGAATTGAAATTATTTGCTCAAAGCATTGGCCTATTTACATCGTCTTGTAGAAACATCACATCCTATCTCTCTATCACTATTCTTGTCAATTTAGCACTATTTGCAAAAAACTGAATATTTCCTCTCAAACACTGAGGTATATCAATAATACAGAAATTAAAATTGATCAAAAACTTACAGAAGCCTGTGGTATACCTCTTACCATCCTCCTCCTTTGAGAAATCACTCACCCCCCCACACAGTTCAACTGCTTCTATTAACTAACCAAACCTGTAAACAAGCTACTAATTGATTATTCATCCCCATCTTTCCTTCCCCCAAGTTCAGCACTAGATTGTCATGTGGTATTTATCTTTTTTCTTTTTTTTGTTCAAATCTAAAAAAATCCCCATTAAGTATCACTTTGGCCTGATATAGTTATTCTGTTATAAAATACAACTAGGTTACTGTAACAAAATCGTTCTTCAACAAAGCTATGCTACCCTCTAAAAATATTCCTATTCTTATTAATCAAAAAAAAAATTCTGTCTGGCATGAAATTAATATTATTTACAGTTGTAATTGCATTTGGTAAATGTTGAAAATCTTCATTCTTAGTTGCATAAGTCTTTTAGGCTTGTATTCAGATAGCATAATAACTTCATACAGTACTTTTTATTGACTTAAATGATTATCGAGGGATGCGAGTCTGCAAGATTAAAGGATAAGCAATGGTATACCACAAACATCAGTCCTTGGTTCACTGTTATTCAATCTGTACACTAATGAAATATAGCTATCTGCTGATGATTCAAAGATAGGTAGGGTAATCAGGAATGAATGCAGCTAATATGCATTACTTGTAGAATGATTTGAATAGGCTGAAATTGCAGACATGGGAAAATGGATATCAGTTTAATGCAACAGATATCCAGTGTTGTATTATATTGGTGGGATTATGCTAAAAGAAACAGATCATGCTAGAGATCTAGGAATGTTAGTCGATAGGAAGTTGAAGTTCAAGGGCCATGTAGCAAAGATTACAAATACAACTCAGAAGATAATTGCAATGATGAACTGAACTTTAGCATATAAAGATAAGTATGTCATTTTTTCCTCTTTACAATGCTTTGATAAGACCTCACTGGACTATTGTGCTGGGATCTAGTCTGATTTCTGTTGTGATTCTGATACAATGGAGAGAGAGAGTGCAAAGGAGAGTTTTAAAATGATATCAGAATTGTGGAATACTGATTATGAAGACAGATTGAGAATTTGTAGACTGCAGACACTAGCAAATAGGAGAAAGAGGGGTGATATGATTGGGATATACAAACTTCTAATTTCAGTTGATGGAATCTTTCATTTTATGGAAGGTTGGGAAAGGACAAGAGGGCATCGTTGGAAGTTGACAATGAATGCTGCCAAGAAAGGGATAAAATGTAGATTTTTCTCTCATAGAGTAGCACATGATTGGAATGGATTGCCATTGGATGTTGTGTGTGCAAGCAATGTGAACGAATATGATAGCCGGTGTGTGTGTGTGTAGAATGTAGCCTTCTCCGATGAGGCCCCTGTTGATAATAATAATAATAAAATTCTCTATCAATAAATAGCAAGAAATAAACAGAGAAACACCCTCAGAAAATTCTGAACTATATCTTTAGCTAATGCCATCTATGTGCTATCTACAGTAAACTAAATTCTAATTCTAAATTCTACTACTCTTTAACCTGTTCTAAAGTTGTGTTGCCTTATATGAATTTGTGACTAATAACTCCTAGCAATCGACATATCACCATATTTATATAAAATGATATATATATATATATATATATATTATAAAAGCAAAAACTTGCAAAAAAGAATAAGAACTGTTGAAAAAAAATACCTGTTACATTAAGTTTCTTACCCAATCATAGCAAAGGCCACTAATTCTTGTGGGTCAAATGGGAAATCCACTGGAAAATTGGTTTTGAAGAGAGCAGTAATTGTTTCTAAAATGAAATATAAAGATAATATTGATATCTGTTGTTGCTTGATATCTTCCAAATTTTTTATTAATTATATATTTAAAATAACTGTATACTTCATTGCTTATCAGTTAATTCTCTCTTAATTCTTCATTCCATTTCCTAATCTATATAAAATCAAATGAAGGCTAGCTAAGCAAAAAAAAAAAAAAGAAAAAAGTGGGGTGGGGTCTACTTCTAGCATTATACACAAAAAATGAATGAACGATAAACATGAATGAAAATATTGACATCAATGTGCAAATCATATCTGCCACTTCTAGAGGAGTGATGTTTATCCTCATAGGTTATCTGCCAGTTCAGAAAACCAGACAAGCAAATTTCCTTTAAATGTTTCTTAAATGTACTTTCCAAGTTATATATTTTTTCTTTATATAGCAAGATTGCCTAATTCAGCCTCTGATAGTTCGATTAATCCTAAACAGACCTCGTTCCCTGGACAAATGAATATACGGATAGTCCTCGATTTATGTTAGAGTCACATTCTGCAAACTTTATATAACTCGAATTTCAAGTAAGTAGCATTACCTAAATTATCTCACCAATCAATCATGCTTACTGTATTTACAGTGCATGTATGCTGTGAATATAATTAACAAAAAATAACCTTTAAAGCATGTTAACATATCGAAGGTTATTTCTGTTACTTCAGGTTAGTTCTGTCAGTTTCAAAGATTATTTCTGTTAGTTTCATTCAATTCACAGGACACACACACACACAAATTAGACTCTGTGTGTGTGTGTGTGTGCGCGCGCGTACACACACACCAATATGTAATTATTAACACAAAATAATATAAAAAAGTATAAATAGTATGAAAAAAATAGAAAAAATAAGTATTTTATTTGGCCATTTAACCTTCTATATGAAATTATCAACAGATGACAGAACAGTGGCTTCTCTTCATAAAGCTCTTGATAACTGGCTAAAAGCATCATCAATTTCCTTTTGGCTTTTAAGACAATGAGGTATAGGGATTCTGCCTCCAATTACTTTCTACCCACAGTAATGTTAAAAACACCTTTATCAGAGTTATCCAGAAATGTTCATCATGAAAAAGTGTTAGGTTAATCATTAGGTTACAGAAGCATCACATTCGAGAGTGTTGCATGCGCAAAGGAAACTTATAGTAAAGACATTTTTAATGCTGGCTACAGCACAAAAATCAATTTTGAAAACTTCTAATGTGAGGTAGGACACCATATTATGTACCTGGTACAGATTTTTTTAAAAGATGATTTTTAGATGTTGAAAGTTTTTTTTTTTTCTCACTTGGTTATACTATAAATTAACGTTGCCAAGAAATTCTATACTTGGTTTAACCTCCCTACCGGCCGAGGTGGATGAAATAGTGAGACCAAATTGCACTTCTTATCCATGTTATTCAGCAGGTGTTACAGAATCGTATCCAGATTTAGCTGGATGTCTATAGACATCATTGCTGGTTGGGGGTGTTAATCCTTTATCTAAATGTAAACAAACAAAGTCTGCACCTGAAGTATCTCCACAACTGGGCTACATTCAGATTGATGACTTGTTCATCGATTGCCTAAGTATCCATAATGCAGAGCACACTGATTTTTGGGCATGTATAATGCTATGCATTATGGGAAAGGCTAGCTCAGACTGGTTTCAACCATTATTGAGGTCACAATCAGTGGGAGCCAGATCCAGAAGAGATACCAAGGTTGAAGTACTGCAGAAGTCATATACTGCCCATATACAAGTAGTGAAAAGATGTATCATCTTATTATTAAATTACTCTGGATCAGAGACAGATGTTGAGACCTCAAAAAGGTCGAAAAACCAGTCTGAGTAGTGACCCTTCTTATAATTGCATAGTATTATACACATCTGAGGGGGGGGTGGATGTTCTTTGCATTATGAGATACTAAGGCAATTGATGAGAAGTCATTAGTCTCTATATCAAGCAGCCCAGTTGTGGAGATACTTCATGCACAAACTTTGTTTGCTTACACTTAGATAAAGGATTAAACCAACAGAATTTCTTGACATCTTTAATTTATGATTTTTAGATAAGTACCGGATAATTTTTTCATTACAATTTTTATTTTCACCTCTAGATTGATTTTGACATGGTTATACATGGTTCACTTTTTTCCACTTCTGTTCCTTTACCAGTCACGACTGTACTCTATCCCAGCACACACAAATACTAAAAATTATGAAATTGTATGAAGAAGATGAAAAAGGATATTTTTTTAGCCATTAAATTTAAAACTTGTACCAATTAGTTCTAATTTCAAAAAACTGGTGGCTTCTTCAAGGTTTTGTAATTAGCATAAAAAAGTACATAAAAATATATATAACTACAGGATTGTTCACTGCACAAATCATTACAAAAGAAACAAAGTCACCCTAAATAAGAATGCAAAGTCACATGGCATGAATTAGTTGTCATCAAATAAAGACTGAAGATAAAACTGAAATTGGCAGTAAAAGTTTTCTTCTAAATATGGCACAGTAGAAATATCCCAGTCTGCTGAACAGACGAGATCTTTCTTTTATTATCAACAACTTCAATTCACATCTGGAATTCTTGGTTTGTCTGCCTGCCTTATGTAGGCCAGATTTACAAACAAACACCCAGACTGCTGGGTGTTTGTAAAAGGGATGCTGTCCTTTAATTTGAGAAGGCTGTGAATAGTTTGAATTGGCTTCAAAGTATCTCTGATATTATTATCCTTGAAAAGAGCAGTGAACTAATAGATAGATCACCAATGTATGGAATGGTGCACCAAATCTCTGTATTAGACTTTCTGATCATGGAAAGAAGGATGGTTTTGAAAATAAAATCTTGTCAATTGTTTTTCTGGAATAACCATTAAGAAAAACAAAAAAGAGAGACCTTATTTGTTTGTGCTTAAATGTTTGTGCATCATCCACATGATGCCTAGCTTTTGAGGATAGTGAAGGGACAAAGTAGGAAGATATCGTCTCACATAAGTAGGCTTACAATATGTCTGCAGAGTGGCACTATGGACAGGTTTCTTTATGATGAGGCCACCTAGGATAGGAGGTTATCCTCCTTTTTCTAGTTTTAATGTGAAATTAGCTATAGGTTTAAAAGAATTGAGAGTATGAAGAAATAGCTATAGACTTGGGAGATCATGTTTCCAAATAATGAAGACATAGACATATCTCCACCAAAGGTGGATTTATAGAGAAAGTTCTTATGCATTCTTTAGAATTCTCCATAAAGAGATCTGCTGGCAGAGGAGACAGGTGTCTATTTGCTAGTCCAAACTGTTGTTTATAAAAAAAACTTTATTCCACTGAAAGAAATTGAATCAGCAGCAGTATTCAAATAATTTTGTAATGCCTCATGAAAAGAGATCTCCAATAAGATCTAAAACATCATCAACAGGAACATTAATAAAGCAAAGTATAACACTATATCGAGATGTGAGGAAGATCTCATATAAGATGATATGTTTAGAGTTATTGGATGAAATGAACTCAATTCTTAATGAAAGAGTCAGAGGATCTGATATGATGTCCTAAAAGACTAAAAAGATGTTTCAACAAGACATAAATTGGACAGCTAATGCCATCAATGATCAGTCTTAAAAGGATGTTTTGTGTATCTTTGGAGAGCCATATAGTCATGGGGGAATATGATGTAGTGATTCAGAAACAAAACTTATATTAATAACACCTGGAAATCTCTCAATAAATATTTTAACATCTCAGATTTCAACTTTTCCAACAATTATCTCCAGTCTAGATAACAGCTAATGCATGCAACCTTGCATTTTTTTTTTTAGGATAAATTTATTTCCTTTGTAACGATGTTTCAGCATTAAAACGCTAAAGAAGCCACCAGTCTTTTGAATGAGTGAAACTAGTTAGTATAAGTTTTAAATTTAATGACTAATAAAATCCTTTTTCTTTAAATTCTTATTTAGATGTAAACCTCATTCAAAAAAGAAAGTGTATGAATACAAATACACAGCATATTCAATAATATGGAAGGTACAGCCATGCAACACACAGGCTGTCTGCCTTACACATGACCACCATTAGTTTCATCTTCAAGAAAGGAACATGAAGTAAAATTTTTATAAACTCACTTTTTTCATAGCTCTTTCAGGATAATTTGAGTAAATCAGAATTCACATAAATCAAATTTATATAATTTAGGGATTGCTTGTACTTTGATATGTTTATCAGTTCATTTATTTTGAAACACTTATGTTAAACTGAATACAAACAGTATCCCTGTTAATATTTTATGTAGTCTTTGTCAAAAACTAAATACTTGACAAGATACTATATTCTTGTTGTAATCCTTTACCCAAGTGTGAGCAAATAAAAGTTTCTGTGTGACTTATTTTCACAAACATAGAGGCTGTTGACCCTCAACATCAAATTACCATATGCCATAATGCATGGCATATCCCCTTTTGGACATGTATATTGCCATTTTCACTTAACAGCAAGGCTGCCGTTAACTCCCTGGAAAATTCTCTTAAGACATACAGTGATGAGTTCTAATGTCTTATTAACATGAAGTTAATGTCTCATACACTCCTGCCTCACTCACCGTCATACCTCTTATGTCATAACCACTACATCCAAGGTCTCAGAGATCACATTTATGAGGATGAATACCTTGACTATATTCTCTGCAGTTAATTATCATTTATTCTTCAACTTGCCACACATCAAAAGAACTCTTAAGATTTTTCCTAGCTAATTTCTGCCCATACTTAGGTTTGCTGTCCTTATCAACCCAGCCTGTTCTTCGTATTCCTTGCACAGCTAATTAACAGTATTCAAATTCAACACTATTGCTTCTATATGATTTCTTCCGGAATGCACATCTCTTTATTGATGCATTTTACACCTATCTTATTCGGACTTTTGACCATGTGCAATATATTCACACCTTGCTCCTGTTAAGTAGTTCTTAATCAGTAGCCCAAGTAATATTATACTTTATGCTTAATTTCTCATTCCACACTACAGCTCCAAGCTGTCTTCCAAAAACTTTTCATAACCACTAGCTTTGCAATTTCAGATATCCTTTCCTCAGGGAAATCTTCACATGGCTGGTCACCACCCAAGTGATCATCTCAGAGTCACTTATCTAGTCTACTGGAGGGAGATTCAATGCCCCATTTATAATCATCTTCTGAGAATGTGATATGATGATCTAGGATCCTTGTGTACCCACTATTACATACTACCTAAGATAGTGGTCCTGCAAGAACAAGAAATTTATGTTTGTTATTTCCAAATGCACTCAATTCATTCAAATCTATTTTAACATAATTAAAACAGTTGATAAGAGCTATGGACCATATTGCTGATATTGTTCCAAGAAACTGTATTTAACTCATTGGTTAAGATGAAATATAATTCAAGAGATGTGAAATCTAGTTTGTTGATTTCATACCTGGTATAGTGGATGCATTCACGCAAGAGTGCCAACGAAGCTTTTTACATATATATATACATATACCTCCTGCTCTAACTGACATCACTCATTCCTTAATACACACAAATTTAGGAAGTACGCTATTGTCTACATCTTTTTAACTAGTGTATCAGTAAGATAGATTCTCATAATTACAGACTTGTGTCTTCCTGCAGACTATTCATATTTTAATGAAGAACATTTTAAATAACTAAAAACGTTCCACAGAACACAGAAATGTATTAGTTGTTACATAAATAAATTAACACCACTTTCAAACTTTGTGGAGATATCTTGATGACATCTTTATCATTTGGAAACATGGCCTCCTAAGCCTGCAACAATTTTTATTCTCTTAATGTTTACAAACCTACTATTAAATTTAATTAGAGCTTGAAAAAGATGGAAAACTTTCTTTCCTTGATGTTCATCACTTAAAAAGTTTGAAAGTGGTGTTGCTCTTGATGTGTATCATAAACTTTCACATACAGGACATAATCTTCATGCCTCATCTCTTCACCATCCTTCTCAAAAATTAGGCATAAAACACACTAAAGAATATAGCAGTTTCTATACCAAATGATGACTGACTGAAGACAGAACTCCAGACTCTCTCTAATTTCTTTGTTCTCAATGGCTATTTCAAGAAAACAGTCGACAGGATTTTATTTGCAAACCCTTCTTTCCCAATAGTCAGAATATAATATCCATTATAGAGACTCCATCACAATACTATATATTGGAAGTTCATCAATTACAATAGCATACTTTCAAAAGATCACAACATCAGAGTAACTTTTAAACCAATTCAAACCATTCATAACCTTCGGAAGTCTCCTTAAGATAGCACACCTAGGAGCATATAGAATTACATGCTTGTGTGGTTTGGCCTACATAGAACAGACCAGCACGTGGATTTCAGGGGGAAAAAAAGGAACTTGTTGTAGATACTAACCAGAGAAGAAAAGGCAGATCTGGTTTGGCCAGCAACACTTCTAATGCCAGCCATACAGTTGACCGGAACCTTTCAAGCATGCTTATTTAGAAGAGAACTTTTATTTCATACTTCTGAAGGAATCTGATGACTGCATCAGATTCCTTCAGAAGCACAGATTACTGAATAAAAACAAAGGACTGACACTAAGTGATATATGGAAATCTCTCATTAAATCATTTAGCGTTAGAGATTTCAATTTTGCCAACAATCATCTTATATCACTAACTACAGACAGCTAATTCATGCCATGCATTTTTAAGTTTACTGTCTAGCATGAACTTACCTGTTTGTATCATAATGGTTTCTCAGCATTAAATCAGCTTCGTGATCTTTGTATTTATATTTGTATTTGTATTTATATTTGTTTTTGATGTGTCTAAAGATAGGTCTTTTAGGTGGCAAAACTAGTTAGTGTAATTTATTTATTCATGTAATAACTAATAAATTCCTGCATTCTAAGAATCATTTTACTCATAAAACTTTGCAGTCTGCAATTATGCAGTCTGCTGATAAACTGGCTAATTTTTCTAAAATGATGCAGAGACAATAATGTAATTTCTAAATTTGTGTGTATTAAGGAATGAGTGATGCCAGAGCAAGACATTTATTGAAAAGCTTCATTGGTGCTCTTGTATGAATTTATATCTGCTATACCAATTATGAGATCAATGAACTAGATTTCATACGTCTTGAATTATATTTTGTCTTTACCAAGTTGTTAGATATGGTTTCTTTGAATAATATCAGCAATATGGTCCATAGCTCTGATCAATGTTTTTTTTTCCTTTAAATTCTTGCACCAACAGAATGGAGAGGAAATTTGATTATTACTCAGATAATTAAAATAATTCATAATATAATGATCACTCTATCCTTGTTCCCTAACCTAAATTGCCTATACATTTCTTCATCACCACTCTCCAACACTCTCTGGCCTATAGCAGCATAACAGTAAACTAAATATATCTCCTACCAACAACCTTCACTTTACTGTCTCAAAACCACTCTCAGTATTTCCGCTTTGAATTGTCAACTTCTACACACAAATTCCCCCTAATATTAACAACAGCACTCTTCCTCTCTTTCCTATCCACATTAAAAACAGCATATCCCCCCCCCTCTGTTTCCATCAAGATACCATCCTCATCCAACCATGTTTCCCTTATTGCAAATAATTTCTAGGCAAATAAACATTAGAAATAATGGATATTTCATCTCCCTTATTTATGAAGCTCCTGGCATTTGTAAATAAACACAGCAACTCATCTGTAGGTCTATAACCAGTCCTGCCATGGTCACCTCTCAGGTGTGATCTCTTCACACTAATTTCTGCCTATCACCATTTACTTACTCCAGATATCTCCTTAGATTCAACTATTCCCCTCACATCTCAGGTTATCCCATTCCTGCTGATCATCCCCATACACACAAATTATTAATAATGTTGCATTATAAAAAATGTAAGTTTCATATAGTGATTTTCTACACACACACACACACACACACACACACACACACACACACACACACACACACACACACTATATATATATATATATATATAGAAAGTATTTTACCTTGGGTATAATAAATGTTAAAGATACCAAGCTATTTTTAACCTGGTTTTACTCCATTTCCCAAGTAAGCAAACAGATGAATAAGTCAAGTTTGCACCTGCAAGTGTTGCAAGTCTAGCTGACCCTGCACGTAGTGCAAGACCAAGGCAACTCATGGTAAAAGTAGAATAAGCTCTGATCACTAATCTTAATATTTACCCTTAATGCGAAGCACATCTCCTGGAGGAGATGTATGATGCTTTGTATTAAAGGCAAGGGGGCACCATCCAGACCGGTTTCGACCTTTATTGAGGTCTCATCAGTGGGAGCCAGGCTAGAAATACCAAGATTTTAGTAATACAGAGCTTATAAGTATTTTACCAGAATAAGTTACCATAAGGTGTTTTATCCTTATTAAATAAAAATCTCAGGAGGAGATATAAATGTAGAAAGTATTTAACCTTGGGTATAATAAATGTTAAAGATACCAAGCTATTTTTAACCTGGTTTTACTCCATTTCCCAAGTAAGCAAACAGACGAATAAGTCAAGTTTGCGCCTGCACGTAGTGCAAGATCAAGGCAACTCATGGTAAAAGTAGAATAAGCTCTGATCACTAATCTTAATATTTACCCTTAATGGGAAGCACATCTCCTGGAGGAGATGTATGATGCTTTGTATTAAAGGCAAGGGGCCACTACCCAGACAAATCTTCGTATTTCTAGCCTGGCTCCCACTGATGAGACCTCAATAAAGGTCGAAACCGGTCTGGGTAGTGGCCCCTTGCCTTTAATACAAAGCATCATACATCTCCTCCAGGAGATGTGCTTCACATTAAGGGTATATATTAAGATTAGTGATCAGAGCTTATTCTACTTTTACCATGAGTTGTCTTGGTCTTACACATATGTGCAGGATCAGCTAGACTTGCAACACTTGCAGGTGCAAACTTGACTTATTCGTCTGTTTGCTTACTTGGGAAATGGAGTAAAACCAGGTTAAAAATAGCTTGGTATCTTTAACATATATATATATATATATATATAGGCTGTTCTTTAATAACTCAAAAAAAATTCCCTCTACTTCTTCCCCCACTAGATTCTTCTGCACAAGCAGAATTACATCTCATTATCCAATTTCTACCTGCATCACTCTACTTGAAACTGCATACCATTCAAGAAGTTTATCATTGTGCTGAATATTACAGCAAGTCCCTCTTTTCTCTAATCATTACTGCTTGGACATAGCAGTCTTATTATTTAAAAGTATCTACCTACTTTTAAGTACTTTAACTATGTCGAGAGCTTGACAGCAGTCCAAGATAGAAATAAATGGAGATCCATAACACCCAACCTCCTGAATGGAGATGATGTTTGATAGAATACCCCCCTTCCCCCCATCTTCGTCATATCTAACAATGGTATTTTTGTAATTACTCTGCTAGATTCAATACATCTCCATGGATAACACCAATCTTGAATTCTGATGGTAGCAATGTTCCAGTAAATGAATTTTCAGTGCTCACTCTGGTTCACTGATAATTTGATAACTGAACAATACCCTACACAGAATGGCATTTTGATCATTTTGGACCACCATGCTTTTAAGCCAAAAACAAAATACAAATTTGGTTAGCTAAACCCCAACTGCCAGCCATTCCTTGTCCATCAAATATCCAGGTGGACACTTTTTAACACACTGCATTTACCTGAAACCTATAACAGCCCTGGTCTGTTTTCCACCTTCAGAGGCTGCCCTGTGTCATCTCGCTTTGACCCTTAAGCAACCCCATCTTATTTCTTATCCATGAAAAATTAAGTGTTTTGTTCTGTGTTAAATTAAGAATAAAATCTAAGTGGATTTTTCTAGAATTTCCTTTGAAAGTTATGATTTCAAAAGGAAATCATAGATTTCAGCCATTCTGGTTGGACAAATGTATACCACACCCACTCTCCAACCAACAAACTGTGCATTCAAATCTCACCATATGTATGGATGTTTGTAAATGTCATTAGGCAGTAGATGCATTTCATCACTCAGCATGAGACAATCCTGATTATGGAGGTCAGAAGTAACATGAAAAAATTCCATGTTTGATCTAGTAGAATAACTAGTGTCTACGATTACTGAATGTTCAGCCAATCCATGGTACTAATGTAAGACAAGTATACAAGCAAATGCAGGTACAGATTTTTTTTAAAAAATTAATGTTTGCAAAATAATTTAAGACTAATTATTAATAAAAGAAAAACAGTAAAAAATTATGCAAATATATGTAAGTGAAGAGAAGTAATATTCAGTAATAATAATTTCATATTACCTTCATCTTTGAACCAAACAGCCAGTAATCTCCAAACCATGGCACCACAGCATGCAGCAAAGAATCCCCTCCAATAATTTCTTACAGCAAAAAACACTGAAGTTACTTCAATACTGAACAGAACCCCTATATTAAATCAGAAAATGTTTTTTCCTATATATTAATATATTGAAAAATAAAATATTTTAGGCAAGTTATTAAGTTATACAAATAAATCATTAAAAAAAACTGTAATTACATTTAAAAAAAAATAAAAGCCTTCTCCTATCATTTCAAGGATAGTGTCAAATCAAGTTTTTTTTTAATTATTTATCTATTTAATTAACCATTACTGACTAGAAAGTGGTAATAAAGAGGAGAGAGTCCTAAAAGAAATCATAATTGAGATTTTACATGTATCAGAAATATTGACAGGGATTTTGGCATTTGTAAAGGAAGAATTAATTTAATTCTCATTAATTAAAAGCCCAAATCAAAACAACAGCTTCATAAAAGTTAGTGCAATTGATAACACTGATAATAAGTTCAACTAGTTTTGAAATTTTAACATTTTGACATTAGTTTTGATATTTTGCTCATTTGAAAGTACAAAGGTACTGATCCTAGAACTTGTTTGCCACAGCAATCTTGATGAGATATGAAATAAAGTAAACCCCTAAATTAGCATACATCTCCAATTGGTGTGAGCGATTAACCTTGACCAATTGTTTTAACTGCTTAGAAGAGAAGAGAAGATTAGGTACACTTGGTACCTCTAAATACAATCTGAGTGCTCAGCATAACTGCTTCATGTTAGGGATGTGATATGTTTTAGTCTTTTTTTTCAATTAATTAATTTTTTTTGTTGTCATTTTTCTTAATTAGACTTAGGAGTCAATAGTCCTTTGAGAGTCTGTCTAAATATGTTAAGGAATTGAGTGCATATGGCAGCTTTTTTTTTTTTTGCTAAAATAAACAGATGAGTAAAAATACAGATACATTATGAATTGGTTTTATTTTGGTGAATTTTCAATGCATTCAAGGAATCAATTTAGGAAACTGAAGAAAAAGTCATTTTAAATTCAATTATGAATTTTGATCTAATGTAATTAATTATTTTGAGAATGCATTTAATTCTCTTCTCTATAACTTTACCAAAAATGTCACATAAAACTTCAGCCAGCATTTAAAATTTTATTATTATTATTATTTGACACCTCCAAGGAGTCCTAAGACTCATCGAGGGAGGGCACCCACTGTACAACTCTCCGTCTCCACCACTCAACCTCATCCACAAACCGCCTCATCTACACCAATGCCATCTACTATCCACCATCATCACTATTATTTTCACAGACAATCACAAGTATCCATGCCCATGGCGGGATTCGAACCTGCAGCCTTTTGGCTGGAGAGCAGATATGCTAACCACTTTAGGATTCGAATTTTGTCTAGAAAGAAGTTAGCATGGGAATTCAAACAGGAATTGTCACAAGTGAATGACAACTCTCATTGGATGACCTTAAATTCATAAAATAATGAGGCACTCCCCCCCCCCCAAACCTCAACAAGTATGAAACACTATTACCTAAATTTTGGTGACTAATTTTACCATTATCCCCAGCACAAAGAAAAGCTATCTCTAGTTCCAGAAGAGATTCATTCAATCACTAGGACTTGGATTCTTTCCCAAAATGAAATCTGAATTGCTGCACAATACACGTTGTTGCGATGCCTACACATTTCTGAAAAAGTTTTCTGCTGTGATAACACTGGTTGAATTTAATTCAGCAAAAAATATCACTGCATTTAATAAATAATACCATCAATTTAGTGTTGAATGTCAGGAACAAAACTGAGGTAACAATGCCTGTTATCTTACTGTGCAGCCAAAGAACAAATATCCTGTCAGCATATTATTAACAAAACACATTTAATAAATACTAATATCATCAGTTTAGTGTTGGATGTTGGTAACCAAGCTGAGATAACAATGTCTAATCTTACTGCGTCAAAGACCAAATACACTATATGTTCAGAAAAGTATTTGGACAACTTATGTGCCATACAAATTTCAGATCCTACCACATGCAAATATTCACGGAGTGGCTTCACAAGTCTGGTAACAAAATGTGGAACGAGCGGCATATTTTGCACTGCATTCAATCAAGATGCTATGTTCAGCTGAACTGACAGACTTCCAACATGGGATGGTAGTTGTCACATCAGTGGTCTTTCTGTCCCTGACATTGCTACCCATCTCAGTATACTAAAATCCACTATTGCTCATGTCATTCATAGATGGAAAGCTGATGGTGCTACCACAGCAGGAAAACACTCTGGGAGGCCACCGACACTCAATGACCGAGCTCTGTCTCAGAATGTTCAAGCATCCAGCACATCATTATCAGCAGACCCTCGCAATCAACCTGGAATATGTTGCAGGAACATCAGTGAGCACTAGAACTGAACTGTCTGCAGAGAGTTGCTGCTGCAAACAAGATACACATCACCCCCCCCAATGCCAAAAGACATTTGCATCATTATTTGTACTTTCACACCATTCCCGAATAGTAGATGACTAGAAAAGGGCTCTGTGAGGTGACAAATCACACTTCTAAATGTTTCACTCTGATGGTCATGTCTGGATCGAGATTACCTGGGAAATGGTTCTGGCAGGACTGCATCATTCCAACTGTCAAGTTTGGTGGAGGCTCAGTAATGGTATGGGAGTGTTTCAGTTGGATGGTCCATTGGTGGATATGCCCAAAACTATGATGTCTGATGGCTACCTGGACATCCTGGAAAATTTCATGCTTACAACACAGTGGAAGTATTTTGGCAGTGACCCTTGCATATTTCAGCACGACAATGCTCCATGCCATACCGCACAGCATGTCCGAGACTGGTTTCAACAAACAATGTTGAAGTGTTATACTGGCTGGCCCAGAGTCCATATCTCAAACCCATAGAACATCTTTGGGATGAATAACAAATTCGCTTCAAACCCAGTGGCCATCATCAGCAAGCAGTAGGGGGGGGGGAGATTTGTGCGAGGAATGGAAGAATGTTGTGACATATCAGAAATTGATTGAAAGCATGCCCTGAAGGGTAGTTACTATCATTCAGGCCAAAGGTGGTCAAATCTCAATACTAGAAATGTAATTAAAACACTTTTTCTTTTTCTAACACAATTGGTGTCCACATATTATTAACCAGACATCTGGATTTTGGGTTGGAGCACAGAGTAATTTCCTATCATAATTTTTCATGAAATAATTGGACAAAGTTAGCAAGATGAGAAAGCACATGGATATACTATCTACTGTTTGTTAATGAAGTTGTGTACGAAGTAAATACAGTCATGTTTAGATATCACAGCGCTCTTCCTGAATGATTTACTTAGATTTAGCTTATTCTGGTCATTTAAAAACCTTACCTACAAGTAGATATACATTATTTTGCTTATAGAATATGTTTTGCAATTACTATTTTATTACCATCATCAAGATCAAGGGAAACCCACCCTAAATAATCACAAATTCCAATCATACTTCTCATTAAACTTGTTCATGATAAAGCACTCAGAACTACTACATAAATCCATTCCATTATTTTCTAAGCAAAAATTCTAGTCCTTGTTAACCACAGTCTTGTACAATTTTTAAGGGTAACTCCTTGTTCATGACTTATTCATGTGCTGCAAAATTTGTTCTGCATCTATCATATATATAAAAAAAGTTATTAATATATTTCTGTCATATCTCCTCTTTGCTTCCCATCAACAAACCTTCATAATCCATAAACCAACCTTCAAGTTCTACCCTTACAGAGATAGAGAAACCATTCCACGACCAGCCACCATCTGGGTGACTTATCTTGCCACCACTTCCTCATATCCAAGATATCTTGCATTAGTAGCTCAGCAGGTAAAAGATGCTACATGTTTATAGCAAAGGCTGTGTGGTCTGGAATATTGCATAAGGTATGGATGTTTGTCAAAATCTATGACCAAATCTGTACATAGTATTCTAGATGTGTACCAAAGCTTTATAAACACTAATAACTACATCCCTATTTGTCAAAGTGATTTCAAAAAACACATTTCCAAGTGATCCTTTGTACTGTTTTCCCAATTCTACAATATGTGCCCTGAAGTTCAAACTTCCTGTTGACCATCAGCTCCAAAATTTCTATCCTCATTAATTTCTTGCAACAGTCCCATTAATGTAATAAATAAGTTGTAATCACAGCTCACAGTGCATTAATATTATACATGATCAGTGATACTATAATTAACAATATAAATATTACTGCAAATAATTATATCAATATATCTGTTTAGCTGGACATATGATGTTTGGAATACGTTACATAAACCAAAACAGAAAAGCTTCACTTGGCAATTCAGTCCAGTGTACACTTAAAAAGGAGCATTTAAAAAAAAAAAATTGTGTCAAATTTGTGTCAAAAGTAACTAAATAAAATCATTTTATTATTATTTACACAAAGCAATTTTGTACAAGTACTTTGGATGAAATAGACAAAAAAAATGTACTGTACAAAACCATAATCAAAATAAATAAAAAATCAGAGCAAATTAATCAGTGCAGAGGATGATCCTTTTCAAGTGATCAGCACTCATCCTACAAGTAAATAAATTCATTAATTATATCTGTTGATCCTATGTGTATTTATTTTAGATTAATCTAAAATAAATATGCAAATAAGAAGAACACAAAATTAACATTATTCCCAAACTTTACATGATATAATTATGGTCTTATTTACTTTTCATGTTACATAAATATCCATGAGAAATTCAGTAAGAACAGATAAATTTAGCAAGAATAGGAGGGGAAAAAAACTTACCACCAATGGGAGCAGCAAAACTACAAGCAACTCCAACAGCACATGCTGCAGCAAGCATTTCACTGGTCCTTGATTCATTCTAGTGAGGCAAAATGATCATTAACCAGCTTTCCTAATTAGTAACATAACAGAAAAATTACTAATTCCTCATAAATATTGCCAATGAAAGTGAAACAACCAGAGTTTTAACAGAAAATGAAAACACCAGTTATCTATTTGATATGTACCTTAATGTTATTTTGAATTTTAATAAAAAATGTCTGGTAGGTTATCCATTTTATCTATTACATTTACAGCCAAGCAGGCACAAGGAAATCCCAGAGAATTCTTTCTCTATGTGGTGAGTAAAGGAAAGAATAAAGAAGGATAATCAGTGCTGATGATATGAAATAACTCAGTTAATGAATGTTCACCTTGCAAGGGCATAACCATACAGGTCACAAGATATTGTAATGTCAGCTGCAACAGAGACTAATATGAAAATAGAGACACAAACCGGAGCTGCAAAATTTTGATATGAATACAGCCATGGGATTAGACAGGGTATTGATGTGTGTGTTAAGACAATGTGCAAAATCTGATCAAGCTATATAATTCTTAGCTCTGGTAAGACTCCAAAGCAGAAAGAGCTAAACAGTTCTAGTAAATAAAGGAGATGCAAAGACAGAAGCAAAAATTACAGATGTAATTTTCAGGAGAGGTGGTGGTTAATTGGAGAAGTTGGTGATCCTAGGAAAAATTGAGGGATGGATGGATGGGAATATTGTATTCTAATCTATTATATTTATGAAGGGTGGGTCTAAATAATTTTACCTTAGTAATTTGTTCATTTTTTTATAATACAGAAATAGTTGAACTAGAGAAAAGAAATAGTTACATAATGATAATCCTGAACTTTGCAAAAACATGGAACTCTTATTACATGAATTAGAGAAATGGGAATGAATATGAAACTGGTGTTATGGATAAGAGGGTGGCTGAAGTACAGAATCAAAGGGTGACATATGAAGAGGATGAACTCTCTGAGTGCAGCCGACTAATAATTTGGAGCAGGGCTTTATATACTTAGGCTGTAGCTATTTATTTGTACTTGAATAACATAGGAAACATTTAAGGAGAAATACAGCTGTTTGCTAATGATGCAAAACTGGGTAGTGGAATGATTAATAAAGAGGTGATATAGAAATCCTGCTAGATAATTTAAATAACTGGCAGTAAGAACAAAGGATAATGATTGCCAGTTTGAAAACTGGCAATCATTAAACTGGCAATATAAAAAGATCCTAAAAGAAACTGATGAGGCTGTTGATCTATGATTAATTATGGAAAGAGAGAGAGAGTTCAAGTTTAAATGGCAGAATGCAAAAATAGCCAAAAATAACATGTCAGATTTATGATATGTTAAACACACTAGCAAGAAGAGATGAAGGAGGTAACTGAATGAGTTGAAGGAGAGGTAAGGTATGACAGGTATTGGTGACAATGGTAAGTACGGGTCTTCCATGATGAATAGAACTCCATGGAGATGCCTAAGAAATAATAACAAATAAGGAGAGAATGAATATCATCCCTCTTCATAAAGATTTGATGTAGCAATATATATTGACCACTTTGCATGATATGATCACATGGCTTCCTTGAAAATGAAGTGAGAGGAGAGAGGATCCAGAGGTGAAAAGACAGAGAAAAGTATATGGAATGATTCCAATAAGAACAGATTAAAAGTTTGCAAGTTACAATGTTTAATTATGCAGAAAAGAGAAGATATCACACACGTATGATTTACTAAAGGGACTTTATAAGACTGATGTACAAGAAATTTTTCAATACGTGAAAAGAAGAGAGAAAATTGTTCGTTTCTGGAAATCGTGTGAGAATGTGCATGATTAGGAAGAATGAGGACTGTACCTTTTGCTTGAAGAACAGTAACTGGGTTGTCAGAGTTGGTAAAGAGTGCTCTGTCATGAATGAGTTCAAGGAAACTAGGATACAGTATAATAGAGATGAAGTATTTCTGAGTCTGGTTCATGGTTATTTTGAGTGTGGATAAGTTATTTGAAGCTCCTGTAAGAAAGATGATTTTTTTTGCTATATTACTGTGAAGTTTACTGACTTTACTGCATTTAATATGTTTGCTAATATATTTTAAGACATATTGTTAAATTAAGATAGTTAATAAAAATGTTGCAAAAACCTGAAATAAAAACAAAGCAGCATCAACGTAACAACAATCACATAGAATCTTTACACTGATGACACAAAGAAAAATTAACATATGAAATTTCTAGATTAAAAAGGAATTATTAAAAAATCTACCAGGGAGTTAGAGAAAGCAGAGAAACATTCACAGAAATGATGACAGAAAAAGAAAATTAGGAGAAAAATAAGAGGCAGAAAAACACAGGAATTTGTAAGTGATCAACAAAAAATAATAACAAGGTGAGTAAATTAGTATAATAAGAAAAAAGTAATATGGTATAGTGATTTGATAATTAAATTTGCACTTGACAACAAACTCACTACATCATGCTTACTAAGGGCTAAAATAAAGTATGTGGTGAATGCAATAGAGAAACAGCAAAGTAAAGTAAAAGAGATGGTAGTGCTTATGGAACTAATGATTTAAGTAGATAAATACAATATGGGAGAGAGGATACAAAAGTATTGGCAGAGGTGAGCAAGAAAAGTGAGAGAGTGAAAACTTTTCTTTCTCACCTTCAAGAAGTAAGTTTCTGGAAGAGGGCGGAATTTGGATTTCTAGAGGAAATTATTTACTCAAGTGAGATCTACTACTAGATCTTCTTGGGAGGAAAACAGAGGTGCATGTGTGTGTAAGTTCAATTAAGGAGTGCAAAAACAAATGTCCAAATACAATGTGCAAATACAAATGTCCAAAAGATACAAATGTCCAAGAGCATGATTGTGAATCTGGTGAAGAAATGGCCTATGCTTTGGATTTGAGCATTTTGAGTATATATCAGAAATAGTAAGTATACAAAAAAAAGTGAGGAGGTAGCTTACGTCTATACACAAATGCCAGGAGCATTAGAAACAGTGGTTGAGTTTGTTACTTTGGTGAATACGCTGTAGCCTAAAATGATTGTGGAATCAAGTGTAAAGGATATAGCATTTTTAGGAATGACAGAAGAGACAGGAGAGAAGGGGAATTGCTACTAATGATATCAAATGACTTGGGTACAATCAGGGTAGAAACTCATGAGAGCAATAATGGTAATAACTGTCCTGTGTAGTAATGAGTTTGAGGCTATCTTGGTATGAAACAGAGGCTAACAGGATGAAATATATGGTAGACTACAGATATGCTGGTTCAGTTACTTGGGAATTACCCTGATGCATACTAAATGATGCACTGCCAAATTACCCTGATGCATACTAAATGAGTAATTATTATGGGAGACAAATTACCTAAACATAGATTGGGTAGCAGAGAAAACTCTAGATAAGACTGAAGAATTTATTGGACTCTTACAAGACAACTTTCTCCAGAATGTGAAAAAAAGCAACTTGAGGTCAAAGAGGTAGATTTGATTAAGTTAAACTCTGATTTGATCATAGCTTGCATAGGAAACTTGTAAATGCTTAAATGAGCAGTATCTGCATGTGTCCCATTCAAAGAATAAATAGGGTGTGAGTGAAATGGATGTGCAACCTTATTAAACAAGAGATCCATAAAAAGAAGATGATGTGGAAGGAATATTGTGAGAATAAGAGTGAGAGATGTTATGAAATATATAAAGTGCAGGCCAGAAAATTACGAATATCATATGGAAAGCTAAATTAGAAAAGCAGGCAAAAGGCAACCTCAAAAGATTTTTATACAAGTAAAATGAATGAAAGAAGCAAAAGAAATTGTCCAAATAATGAATGCTCAGTTCACTTTACTAATATCTATCAACCTGGTGTATGCAAAATAGTGCACAGTGCTACCACAACACTGGATAAAGAGATAGAGGTGCAAGAGAAGGAGATTCCAGAGTTGTTGCCTAGCCTGGATAAAAATTTGGTGACAGGGACAGATGGAATATCAATATATACACCAAAGGAATGTTCAGCTAAACTGCTGGGCTCTTGACATATTTGTATAATCTAAGTCTCAGCTCAGGAATGGAAAGAATGTATATGATAAATCCCGTTGCACAAGAGTGGTGCAAATATGGATACATCTAACTATCCACCTATCAGTATCTCTGCAGTGATGATGAGTTTCTTTTAGAAAAGTTGGTAAAAACTTGAATACAGAAATGGGCTGAGAGACAAGGTATATTTTGTAAGAAACAGCATGAGTTTACCTAAAGGGATGCCATGTTTTAGCATGAAGTAATAAGCAAAGATATATTCTATGGAGTTCTAATGAAATCTTGCAATCAGTAAAGTGAAAATAAAAAATAACATATTAAAATCTATTAAAGTGATCAGACATATAATAAAACCAACTTGTAAATACATTGGAAGACTTTATGATCAAATAGTCTGCATTTCATCATGATGAACATTTATCAGATGTGTAATATCCAGTAGGATAACCACAGTTCTATTGCAATTTCTTTTATGAATTATTAAGAGATCTCCAGGGAGTCAAGGTCATTGAGAGAAGCCACATATCACCTGCACCAGCTGTCATACCTTTTTTTGAAGTTACTCACACTAACTGCACTCACAACTTCTAAAGGCAGTCCATTCCAATCACACACAACTCTACGAGAGAAAAATCTAGTTCTCACTTCCATCACTTCATTCTAAACTTTCATGGATGCCCTTTCATTCTCTTCCCATCTTAAAAAAAACTCCACCAATTGATAATCTGTATGACCCTTGCAGAATTTCTAAGTCTCAATCATATCACCAGTTTTGCTCGTGTCTGCAGTCTGCAAATTCTCAGTCTTCATAATCTCTATTCCAAAATCCCAATATCATCTTTAGCACTCTCTCTACTCTATCAGCATGAACATTGAAACATGAGACCAGACCTGTACACAATCCAAATAAGGTTGTATCAAGGCCTTTAAATAACTTTCTTATAACTACCTGTTAAAGATAGTTTCAGCATTACAATTATCCTCTGAGTTGTATTTGCATTCTTTGCTATATGACTCTTGAACTTCAACTTCCTATCTACTAAAACTCCAAGATACCCAGTCTGATCAGTTTCTTCTAGCATAATCCCATCAATATAATATGATAATAGATATCTCATTACACCGAAGTGCCAACTTTACATTTACTACCACTAAATCAATAGCCATATTCACATGACCACAATTCTAGCCTATTCAAATCATTTTGCAAGTACTGCATATCAACTACATCCTTGATTACGTTGCTTATCTTTGCATCATAAGCAAACAGCTGTACATTACCCTTTCCATGTAATTAATGTAAAGATTGAATATCAATGGACCAAGGACTGAATCCTGTGGTACACACTGGTCACCTTAAATCTTGTAAGGTCATCCAGATCTGACTGACCATAATTGCAGTGACAGATATATTTCTTGTATCCTTCAAGACAGATGTTAGCAGATCTTCTAATTTAATCATAAAAGGGCCTTTGAGATAGCTGATATGAGAATCTGGCTTCAAGCAGGATTTGAAAGCAGCACAGATTTCTTTAAATTTAGTTCTAGCTATTTTTTTTTCTGAGGTCCCCTGGGTACAGGAAACAGCGTTATTATAATCTATATGTTGAGAGCAATGTAAGATTATTATTATGGGCAACTCCAAGGAGTCCTTATACTCATCAAGAGAAAGGTACAAGCATTTTGTTAATTTTTGTAGCATCATTGCCACTGATAAGGTGTGACAATAAAGGAGGTTATCTGTGAGAGAAGTTTGGTTGGAACAGAGGTTGGTGGTTCTGTTGACTATGGATTTCATGATACCATATTGTTGGAGGGGGGGGGGGATGTGAAAGTATGTGAATGTATCTCTGTCTGGATAAGTTCTCTGTAATCTTACCCACAGAGCTGGTCAGGTTAGCCAAATAGTTAGAATCTGCTCTTCGTGGATTTCTTATGGTGGGAAATGAAGTTCATGACCCAATGTGAGACCACTGGCCCACTTATTGGAAGCTTGGAGTGATCTGAAAAAAATTCCATGTTTGGTCTAAAGCTTCTGGACTATGTAAAAAATAAATGAAAAATAAATTACACAAAAAAAAAAAAATATATATATATATATATATATATATATATATATATATATATTATAAAATTAATAAAAATAGAAAAAATCCTTAGCCCAGTCAAAATATGAATGTATTTTAGGTTTACAAAAAACTTTTTGTGGATGGGAACCACATAAACTGAGAAAGAAAGAGTACCATCAGGGAGATGTGTGATTAAAGTATTTAAAAAAGACAACACTTCTATTACAGGAAACATCACCAACTTTCTGGCAAACAGTTCTTTTAGTCTGGACAAAATTATGAGAGCATACTTGAAATCCCTGTGATAACCTAATTAGTTCACTAGGCTGCTACAGATGGTGCACTGCATTTGTGCACGCCTGCTTAATTATTTACATCTACACTTGATGGTGATGTCTTGATTTTAAGTGATTCTTGGCTTATTTTGCCCACATTTAACCCTAGCTACGGGGTTTCTAAGCAACAAAGAACAATTTACAATAGTGGTGATGGAAAGTGTAAGCATAAGTCTATCAATTTGTACTGTATAATTTATACTAATACATTTTCATTTAATCGCTTAATTCACATTTGATTTATATAATTTTATATAATTTATAAAGTTTCTAGCAGTGCATGGTGTTTTAGAAATATGGAAGAAGTATAATTAGTGGGCCAGAGGGGTATTGATGAATTATTATGTGACATCTGTTAATTTGACAAGGCTCTGGAACCAAAGGTGCCAGAAAATCGGTGATGTATGTATTTTAATAAATTTAGTTTAATCCTTTATCCAAGTGTAAGCAAACAAAGTTTGTGCCTGAAGTATCTTCAGGACTGAGGCAACTCATGGTAAAGGTGGACCAAGTTCTCATCAGTCCTTGTCTTAGTATCTCCCATAATGCAAAGCACATCTCCTTGCAGACATGTATAATGCTATGCATTAAGGAAAGGGTCACTACCCAGACCAGTTTCAACCTTTATTGAGGTCTCGTCAGTGGGAACCAGACCCAGAGATGGTGATACCAAGGTGGAAGCAATAGAATAGTCATCTTTACTTATACTAGTTGCCAAAAGGTGTCTCACCTTATTATTAAATTACTCTGAATTTAGAGAAAGATGTTGGAAGTGTTTTTCCCACTTAGTTAGGCTATATCTGGGTAGTGGCCCTTCCCTTAATGCATAGCATTATACATGTCTGCAAGGAGATGTGCTCTGCATTATGAGAGATACTAAGACAAGGAGTGATGAGAGCTTGGTCCACGTTTACTATGAGTTGCCCAGTCCTGAAGATACCTCAGGTGCAAACTTGTTTGCTTACACTTGGATAAAGGATTAAACTAAATTTATTATAGTCTAACCAAGTGGAAAAAAAAAACTTTCAACATCTTTCTCTAAATCCAGAGTAATTTAATAATAAGGTGAGACACCTTTTGGCAACTCATATAGGTAAAGATAACTTTTCCATTGCTTCCACCACCTCTGGGTCTGGCTCCCACTGACGAGACCTCAATAAAGATCGAAGCTGGTCTGGATTCTTGGACGCTGGTTGTTGAGGGAAAGGAAGAATGAGTAATGTGTATGAGCCACGTGGCTAAATGGAAGATATCATCAATATATCTGCTAGAAGGTTTTAGAAATGCAATATCATGAGCATGTTTTTTTGAAATGTTTACATATACACAATGGCTGGTATCTGCTCTATATATGGTTCTTCCAAGTGATGTAGCCATTATGGATAGCAAAACTGAAGAGATCAGCAATGTCCAGCTGAAAAATATTTTTTAAGTAAAGTCAGTAGCATCTACTATAAGACAGAAGGTTACTGTATGAATTTTGAGTAAACTGTATATCTGAGAGGAAGAGGGATACCAAAAGGGTTTGTTCATAAGCCATGAAGGAATATTTTTAGGAATGTCTCATGTTTGCTTCTGGTAATAAGAGAAAAGTTATAATTTAATGGTGTGTGTGTGTGTGTGGTGCAGTTTCTAAGCAACACACACATTTTGCAATAATATTCACTGATAATAAGGATTAATATAATTAATAGCACTTCCATCATCGGCTCTAATATTTATTTTTTATCTTTGTTTAATTTACAAAGTGAGAAAGAATGATTGCTAGACAGATTTCCTTTAGTTAGCAAAGCTTAAGTGCTGTGAGGACATCATGTTGGAGGCTTAATGGATTGTATACAGCACTCAGAAAGGATTAAAACAGAATTTAATACTTCCTTAGGAAGTATTAAATTAAACTTAGGAAGTATTAAATTCTGTTTTAATCCTTTCTGAGTGCTGTATACAATCCATTAAGCCTCCAACATGAGGTACATTCACAACCTGACATCTGTGACCTGAAAGCTAGTTGCAAATGACAAGAATAAGTAGATGTCTGTATGGTAGAGTATTTATATTCAAGAATTTACAGATCACATTGACAATAGGTTCACAAAAAAAAAAAAGCAATCCTGAGCTTCAATGTACAATGCAAATATGTTCATGGATCATATCACGTTGAAACAAAGTCATCTACTCACTATAAAAGGACATCAGGGGGTATTGTTATATCTTATCAGCTCTAAGAAATACACCTGAGGTTTAGTATGCTGAATTCAATGTCTTCTTTACTTATGCCAATATGGTGTATGTTTATCAATTGGCAATGAAACTAGTGTTGTTGATGTAGCTAAACACACAACATGTTCCAGGTAAAGTATGTGTTTAGCAGAGTTTTTCCAGAAAGTTTAAAAGAGCAGAACATTTCCTAGCATTCATATTTCATTTGTGTCCTTTCAACAAAATGTAGCTGAAAGAGAAATCATTATAGCAAAAAAACAGCAAGGTCCTCATGCAAGCATGTGAAGGATTTACATACATCTTGGTATTCTGTAAATGAAAATAAGTAGCATAATGCATGAAGAAGACTTTTTTTTTCTTTTAATCCATACCACATATAACATTTCAGCATCTCAAACCTGGGATCAATGGATGGAATTTTATTACTAACTTTCAAGAACTACAATGATACATCTGGTGTGAAGCTCAATTTACTCACTACAGTCGAAAACACTCGCAACATGGTAAGAAACACATAATCCTAATGGTAGCTTTGGTTGCTGGCCATGGATTTCTTTGACAGAGCATTTGACCTCAAATTTGTTTTTAATTATTCAACTAGTTTCACCGACCTTAACGCAATGATTAACTTTAGATTGAAGACATTGCAGACAAACTATAACAAGATGAGCTGATGAAATTTTACTTCAAGAAATTGATGAAGATAATAGGAATCTGGGAGTGATAACAGACAGGTAAGTAGTGCAATACACCAATGCTCAGGATATATCCTCATAAGCTCTCTAGTAATAATAATATCACTGGTAGAAATAATAAAGGATTTATAATATCCTTTATTTCTATATTTGGACTGATAAATGTATGTATAAGGTGTTTTTTTTTTTTTTTTTTTTAATTCAACTATTTTAACTATTTTTCTGTGTGAATAGTTTCTGATATTTTCTTTTGTCAAACTAACTATGTGCAGGATAAAATTTCAAAGTTTTCTACTTTTAATGGGTAAGGTGAGTGGAGACAGCACACACATATAGGTATCTGTGCACTGACTTAAATTTGCATGGAAATTAAAGATGTGTGGACTCAACAGCATAGACAGATTAATTCTACATAGGTTACTGGCAGCTGTGAAGAGAAGTGCAGATGGTTATTCCTTGTGTTTTCCTGTTAGATAACTGTGTACATAAGAAAAATATATATATATTTATTTTATCATTCTCAACAATGAGAAATAGTAAGGATATTTTGTGTACACCTTTTTCAAACTGTAAACATAAGGTCAAGTTAAAAACTGTTAAGGACAGTAAACAAAATTTTAATAATGTTGCCTTAACACAATGCACCACCTATCAATACCCACCATCCATCACTGCCTATAACAGTTTACATTAGAAATGACAAATGGCAGTGATATCAGGATTAAAATGCATTCATTACACACAACTAGATAATGTATATCTAATTTAGCTTTAAATAAGGAATATCAGATTTCGCACAAAAAACATGATACATGCTAAAAAAAAAAAAAAAGAAAAAAAAAGAGGATAACATAATCCTGCATAAAACATACACACAACTGCAAGCGATTTATGAAACTGAATATAAAATTAAAGTTTAATGAAAAACACTTACCTCAAATATTCCCTTGAAAGATGTGACCAGCTTACTCAGTAGGGTGGCCACAATACTGGCTACGTGGACAAAAGGACCCTGTAGACAGAAGGCACCAAGTCAGCCACAATTTACCAATAGGGGCACTGGGCATAGAACGTGTTTGACCTGCATTATACAGGTTTCTAATTAGATATAAGCTATTACCTTTCATTTATTTAAGAATAACTTTCAGATCTACTGGATGTCGTGCAAGTAAGCGACCATCCTTCTGTGATATGCTTTTTTTTTTTTTTTTTAATGAGTTGATTTTGTAGTTGATTCTGCTCAAATATAGAGTAATATTTTTAATTTAAGCAGAAATTCAACACTTCTTGAATTGTTTCCATAAGCATTATATCCAAGGAGCTATTATCCAACATAGCAAAAATGTTTCACAGTGCCATAAACTTTAATGACAACGTATCTGTAAACTTACCAGTTACCATATTTTTAATTAGCAATATTAAACAATACCTTATCTATGATTACAAACAGTTCATAAGAATGAAGTATGAGGTGTGACAATTTAATTTTCAAAACGGCCAAGTAGTGTCGCCCGTGTGTGCGGCAATTTGATTGGATTCACGTGAGTAATTGTGTTTGTACATCTTTTAACTAATGCATGTGTAAACCTCAAGTTGATAGAGCCACTGTTGGCTATTGTAAAAACAATAGAGATCTATGTATAAACATTGGCATAAAAATGTGTGATCGAAATTTGGAGCAGCATGTTAAAATCAAATTTGGTGTGAAAATCGGCAAACACTGGGGTGTTGAAAGTGGCATATGGTGTGGATGCTCCAAAAAAGTCGAGTTTCTTTGAGTGGCATAAGAGATTCAAAGGTGGGCGAGAAGATGTGAACGATGACCCCAGAAGTGGGCAGCCAAAAACAAAAATGACGGACATAAATGTGAACAGAGTATAAGATTTGATATGGTTTGACAGAAGATTAAGTGTGCAATTAATGGCTGATGAACTGCAAATGAATTGAGAAACAGTCAGGGTAATTTTAACTGAAGAATTAGGTATATGAAAGATTTCTGCAAAGTTTGTGCCTCAGATCTTGAGGGAAGAATAGAATCAGCAGCTGATTCTGGCCAAAAATCAATTATCGAATTAAGTCATCCTGCTTATTCACCTGACTTAGTTCCCTGTAATTTCTGGCTGTTTCCAAAATTAAAGACTGCACTAAAAGGATGAAGATTTTTTGACTATTTTGTGACATTACGCTGATATCCAGCATAATGTGATAAAGGAACTCTAGAGTATTCCGGAAAAATAGTTCCAGGCCTGTTTCCAAAAATAAAAATGGGAACACTTTCTAATAAAATGTATAAATGCACAAGGGGACTACTTTGAAGGCGGCAGTAGCCATTAATGTATAGTTCTGAATGTAGGTTTTTTTTTTTTTTTTTTTTTTTTTTTTTACAGGTGCATTCCGGGAATTAAATTGTCACACCTCTAATACATGATATGTTGCTTTGGCCCAGGATCAATTCACGATTATTGGAGATTTCACACTGTGCACTGCACTGACAATTTATGTTGTTCTGGTCTACTATTCATAGCAAAGGTGATGTTGGAAGAATACTGCTGGTAGAACTGCTCAAGCCAAGACAAGTTTTACTTTCTAAAAATACTAGCAAGAATTTTATGCATTTCAATGAAATTTTATTCCTTTGTGACTATTGATATTATTAGTAGGTTTGGTCAAGATTGAGTAATTGTAGCATACGGTAAATGAAGGCAAAATGGCAGCGAGAACAAGATGGACACCACAGAAAGCAAATGTGGTGAGTAGCATAGATTTTTCAAAGATGGTTTATTGTTGTGAGTGTAGTACGTATTTATGAAGAAATGTGGGAGATATGTTTCTTGAGAGATTGATCAAGAGAAGCAAGTGGATGTGGATCTGCAGAAAGTGTGATATTTTGATGGACTGCAAGATGTTAAATGGTATTAGACAAAAGGTGGAGGACAGTGAGGGGTGCAAGACTGAGAATGGCAGCCACCAGAATAACGAGTGGGGAAAATATTGCATACTATACTGGGTTGTATACTATATATTGGGTTGCACTATAAGAAACTAAAAAAGTTAGGAATTTGAGAATGACGGTGGATAGAGATTGAAGTTCAGAATATTGTGAAAGTGAACAAAATAGCACAAAATAAATCATTTGGATCCTTTGCAACAAAGGGGGGATGTGGAAGTTCTCTTTATAAGGCCTTCATATGATTATATATGGACTAACTTTCTCAGATTTCATCACCTAGATTTCATGGGGATCAGGAAGTAACAGAAAAGATTCTGAAGAAGGTAACCAAGATGTAATGGGACTCGCTCTCATCATAGCATCTCAAATGCTCATTATGAGAATAGACTGTTTGAGGTTTGTTGGTTGCAAAATTTGGTTAACAGGTCAAAAAGAAAGGATAATGACAGAAATGAGTTACTAAGAGGATATTACAGGACAGATGACTTTTTTTTTTAAATACATGATAAAGAATATTTAGGTTACTGAGGCAGCAACAACATTCATTCAGATCAGTGGAAGATCATCCAAAAGTGACAATGGTATGAAGGGAATAGCGGTAAGCAAACAAAAATGAAAAATGAGAAATGGCTAGCACACCCTTTAGAAGGTTATTGCTGGAAAAGGAAGGCAATGGGGAAACCACTTTGTTCTATTTTTCCCTAGTAAGGTAGCAATATGAATGGAAGCTTCTAAGAGATAATAAAGTACACAATGACTCAATACTTGTGCACAGCAGGAGAAGGAACAAGGCTTCCTATGTCTAAAAACCAGTGAAATCCTTGTACCTCACTGGGACATGGGAATGTGAGAACCCTCCTACAAACTGGAAAATTGGAAATATAAGGAGAGAATTGGATAAATTAAAAATAGCCATATTAGGAACTGAAGAACTTTTGGAGTGATGACTCAGGTGATGTGACAGCAAAAAATGACACAACAGTTCTTAATAAGGAATGGGGAAGAAGAGTAATTGCCTCAGTAAAAGATAATAACAGATTGACAATGGTAAAACTTGAAGCAAAACCAACAAATATAATAATAATAATACAGGCATACATGCCTACCAGTGACCACAATGATGAAGTTGAAAGAGTATATGCAGATGTTGAGTATTCAATGAAACTCCCCAAAAGTAAACACAATCTCGTTGTCATGGGCGATTGGAATGTAGTCACAGGAGAAGGAAAAGACGGTAGAGAGAGGTGGGGAAAATATGGACTAGGATGCCAAAATGAGAGAGGTGATAGGCTTCTAGTATTCTGCCACCAATTTAATCTGATAATTCTCAACATCTGGTTTGAGGTACCAAAAAGAAAGGATACTTGGAAAATGTCAGGGGATATAAGAAGGTAACAAAGATTTTCAAGTAAAATCATGCAAACTTATCTGGAGCTGATGCAAACAGGGATCACAATTTGGTTTTATTAAACTGTAATTTGAAATTCAAAAAAACTGTCAGAATCATGAAAAATAAACCAAATGGAATATAGATAACCTGATAATCTAGAGGAAACCATAGAATCTATAAACAGAAGACCAATGAAAGCATTAAACTGGAGCGAGTGGAAAGATAAACACAGAAGGCAAGTGGACCCATTTTAAGGACACAATCATCAAGGACCAATGACTGCACAGGAGCAAAAACTATGATATTAACAAAGAAGTAAATAAGAGTATTACAAATTGCGCAGTCCAACATAATAAATAAATTAACAATATCATAAAAAAAAGATATTACAAATGGTGCAGTCAACAGGATATAAATCCACTTAATAACACAGAAAATATTGTGGAATTTTGAGACAATTCTGGTAACAGGTCAGGCAGTTACAAGTTTAACTTTGAGAGACTTTTCTTGATAAATAATAATGGATTGTATAGTTACAAGTGTTGACTAATCAATTAATGCCAAAATGGACAACAAGGAATTTTTCCGTACAATTAACCTTCAACTTGTCATCCTGCAATTTTCTAGTGACGACAATGACGATGTCTTGGCATTCTTTAGTTTAGTCGAAAAGCTAAGAAAGGTGGTCAGACTTCCAACTTTTAATTCTACTTAGGAGCAAACTGGTTGGATAGGCCAAGAACTTCCTGTATTCGTTCCCGATATTTAGGGACACTTTGGAATACTCGAAGTTTAAGGAAACCTTAATTTCCCAGTTCTCCAAAGTAAGAAGCTTGCGTCCTAACCTTTGGAAATTGCAGAGGTGTGCTCAGGATAAGAAAGAAAGTGTAGCAGATTTTTACAACAAACTACTGACCACTTCAAGAAGGCTAAGCATCTCCACAGAAGATAAACCTGGTTGGTATTCCAGCACTTTAAGTCAGGTTTACAAAATGAACTGAAAGGGATAGAAGCACTTGGCTTAACAACCCAGCTGACATTCATATCGCTCTGAGATACAAAGAGAACAGCAAGGAAGTCAATAAAATAACAAGTCAACAGAAAAGAAAATTTTTTTATGAACAGATTGAAGAAATCCAGAAATACTTTACAGTAAATAATTCAAGAAAATTTTTCCATGAAATCAAAAACTAGATGCATATATGAAAACAACAGTAATCAACAATAGCAATGGACAAATACTAGCTTCTAGAGATGAAATAGCAAACATGTGGTGAGAGTACTTTAACAAACTCCTAAACTGTGATGAATCTACTGTATCTTTCAAACAGAATACTTATACTTGTCACCCAGAAATAATTAAACCTTCCCTAGCTGAAGTAGAGGAAAGTATAAAGCTGCTCAAAAACAACTGATGGAATAGAAACAACTGAACTCATTAAATATGGAGATAATGAATTAACCACTCATATACATAAGGTGGTAAATTTAATATGGGAAAAGAAGAGATACCCACAGAATGGAAAGAATCTCTAATCATTTCAAATCATATAAAGGAAACAAATGTGATTCATTTTAGATAAATTATGGACTCAACAACCGTGTTATAATAACTATTTTAATTTCCCAGCATTTTGACCTTCGAGAGAAGCTGAATTACATTTCACACACTAAAGGAAAGGAAACAATTATTATTATTATTATTCAGGCCTCCATGGAGTCAAAAGACTCATCGTGGGAGGTCCTTCCTAAGAACATAAAGTCTATATGAATGTGAAAATTACAGGGAAATATCGCTATAATCAGCAGGCTACAAAATGCTATCTAATATTATACGAAAAAGAATTTTACTATATGCTGAAGAAAATATTGGTGACTATCAAGCAGGATTCTGAAGAAATAGATCAACAGTTTGACCAAATATTTATACTTAGACTAGAAAAAAAATGGGAATACAATCTGCAGGTTCATATTTTATTTGTAGACTTTAGAAAAACATATGATAGCATTCATAGAGAAGGACTTTGGGAAATATTAGGTAAACTAAGAATACCTCATAAGATAATATATCTAATTATAAGATAATATGTCAGCATGATTCCACATAAAACTCTATTGCATAAATTGAGGCAAACAGAGATGGATATAAAGTTGGTGATTTGGGTAAGAGGATGGCTTATGGGCATGTATCAAACTTTTCCTTTAGTGTTACATGATGATCAGCATTCATTTCAGAAAAACTATGGAGACTACAACCATGTTAGAAATAACTATTTTAATTTCCTGATGTTTCAACCTTCAAGCGCCTCCGTAGCGCAATTGGAAGAATGACGGTACATTGTGCCCTTCGATTAGGAAAGGCCTAAGTTCGATTCTCGTCATGATATGAGGAATCTTTATTGGACTTTTTCAATCGAAGGTTAACCGATCTCATACGAAGGTAGCATGGTTATTTCTCTCAGAAACTCGGGTTTTTCATCCCACATACAAACAAATCGGCCCTTCAGAACACACGCAATTTACAGACAAAAAATACTAGCTGTGGTGGTGGTGGTGGTGGTGGGTAGTGGATGACGTTGATGTAGGTGATTGGTAGTAGAGGTTCTGGTAGTGGTGAAGACGGAGAGTTGTACAGTAGGTGTCGTCCCGCGATAAGTCTTCAGATTCCTTGCAGGTGTCATGAATAATGATAATAATAATATTAAGTTCATCATTTGGAGTATACATACATACACACACACACACACACACACACACACACACACACACATATATATATATACACAGAGACAAGCTATATTACGTTTCACATAAAATGCTAAAGAGTAAATTATTTGATCAACGGTTATTCTACTGGCCTGACCTCTAGTGAAAAAACAGGCCAGTAGAATAACCATTGATGAAATCATTTTCTCTTTAGCATTTTATGTGAAATGTAATATAGCTTGTCTCTGTATATATGTGTACTCCAGATGATGACCTTCATATGAAGGTTGAAACATTGTGAAATTAAAACAGTTATTTCTAACACGGTTGTAGTCTCCATAATTTGTCTGAAATGAAGGCATGTATCAAAGAATGCTCTATGGAGGGTGGAGGGGGAGCTGAGTCCAGAAGAAGGTGGGTGGGTGACTAGTGGAGTACTGTAGGGTTGGTACTTAGTCCTCTGTTGTTTAATATATATGAGGGTGGTCTGAGAAGTTCTTGGCCTTGACCATAGATGGCAACACTATCGGCAAGTTTTTTTTTCTAAGTTGGTACATCTGTCATAAGCATCCATGTGAAATTGCAAGTCATTCTATCAAGTACTTTTTTCCATACAGCTGTCTGAAGCAAAAGTGTTGTCTGTATCCCTTGAAATTAATAAAATTGAGTATCGTGTGGTTATAAAATTCTTTGTAAAAGAAGGTTTAATGCCGAAAGAAATTCATTCAAAGATCATAAAAGTTTATGGACATCCTTCTCCTTCGTTTTTGACAATTAAGAAATGGGCTGACGAGTTTAAACGTGGCCGTACCAGCCTTCAAGATGATCCACATGAAGAACATCCAAAAAAGTATAACAACACCAGAAATCATTCATCAAGCACGATATGGTATTGGATGACTGGCAAGTCAAAGTGCATGAAATTGCTGAGACTATAGACATTTTCAAAAGAACATGTAGGATATATTCTGCATGAAGAATTGCATATGAAAAAGCTTTGCACAAGTGAGTGTCATGCTTGCTCACAGCAGATCGAAAGCGCACTCGCATGAAAATCTCTGAACAGTGCTTGGAGCATTTTTAACAAGAATAAAACTGATTTTATGCCTCGATTTATTATTATTATTATTATTATTATTATTACGGGTATCTCCATGGAGTCAGTAGACTCATCGCGGGAGACCCAAACTAGTAAAACAATATCTGTCATATCTCTTCTTGAATTCATTTACAGACGAAGAGCTCACAACTAAGTCAGGCAATGAATTCCACTCATTCACCACCTTCCAGGCAAAAAACCTTGTTCTGACACCTTTGTTAACCACACTCTTCTTTAATTTCCAGAGATGACCTCTTGTTCTTCCATCACTATCACACAGCTGAAACATTTCCCCTGCATCAATCCTATAAAAACCTTTTAGTAATTTGAATGTTTCTATCATATCCCCTCTTCTTCGCCTATCAACCAATCTCTGCAATCCACAAGCTCTCAATCTATCAATGTAGGGAGCATTTTTTATATCACTCACCAACTTGGTCACTCTTCTCTGAACCCTCTCCACAGCCTCCTCATCTCCAAGGAATCCAGGTGACCAGACCTGAGCACAGTAATCCAAATGTGGAAGTATCAATGCTTTATAAAGGGGAATAATAACCTCTTTATCTCTGGATGTCAGTGTGTTCCTCAACAACCAAGTAATCCTATGTGCAATCTTGGACACCTTAGCAATGTGTCCTCTGAACTTCATCTCCCTATCTACCAATACCCCTAAGTCCCTAGCCTCATCAATCTCTTGGAGTACCTTTCCATCGATGTAGTACACAGCTGGTAATCTTTTAATCCCAAAATGCATGACTTTACACTTTTCCACATTGAACTGACATCCATTTTCTTTTGCCCATTTTACCAGCTTATTTAAATCCTCCTGCAAACTTTCAACATCAGCTTGATTTTTTATTGCACTACACAACTTTGCATCATCAGCAAACAACTGAATATCTCCCTTTAAGCCGTTTCCTATATCATTTATATACAAATTAAACAACATTGGCCCAAGCACAGAGCCCTGAGGTACACCACTGGTCACCTGCCTCATTCTGGACTCGGCTCCTCCATACACCACCTTATGGTATCTCTCCCTGAGCCATTCTCCTATCCATATCACCAATTTAATATCCATTCCCATCTGCTCCAATTTGCGTAACAGTGTTCTATGGGGTATCCTGTCAAAAGCCTTAGCAAAATCCAGAAGTACCATTGTGTAGCCAGTTCCTTTGTCCAACTCGGATGTTATTCTATTATGAATAGTTAATAGATTGCTAAGGCAGGATCTACCTTTAACAAAACCATGTTGGCCTCTATAGAGTATCATATCCTGATCCACCCATTCTTGAATTTTGTCTTTAACCAACTTTTCCAATACTTTTACCACTACTCCTGAGATGGTGATTGGTCTGTAATTCAATACCGCAGTTTTAGAGCCACCCTTATGCAAAGGAACCACTTTGCCTAACTTCCACTCCCTAGGGACCATACCAAAGTTCAAACTTAAATTAAATATCCAGGTAAGAGGGGTTGACAATTCATTTGCACATTCACGCAACACCCAAGCTGATATTCCATCTAAGCCTACCGCAGTGTTTGCATTTAAGTTTTGCAATATATTTAATACCTCTGATTCTTTAGCTTCAATTCTCACATTAGGTATTGCTATAGGTATAGAGATATCCTCACTTGGGTGATAGACTTTTGAGAAGTGATCACTCAGTAACTCGACTATTACATCTGATTTTGTCACCTCAATACCATCAGCACCCACTAAGGTTATCCTTCCGAAGTCATTCTTCCTCTTACTTGCCACATAGCGGAAGAACTCTTTGGGATTACCCTTGATCTCTTTGGCTAAGGTCTTCTCATAATCTGATTTAGCTTTTCTTACTATGCTGGTAACCTTCCTAGCTTGAGCCTTGTACTGCTCATGGGTGTCCTGATCGCCCTTCTCCTTGTAAATTCTCCATAACATTTTCTTTTTTTGCAGTTCAAGCTTGATACTACTGTTCATCCATCTAATGCCTGCCTTGTTTGACCTCCTGACCATAGGGACACAATCTGATATTGCTTTCCTCAGATACCCGCTGATTTTATCCCAAGCACTGCTAACATCTTTCCCTTGCAATATGTTTTGCCATGGGATGGCTGCAAGCTCACTCCGAAGCTTGTTATAATTGCCTAACCTGTAGTTCCGTACATACCCCTTCTTAATAGAAAAATCCACAGATTTTGCAACCTCCCAAGTCAATACCACATGATCGCTTTCACCAACTGGAGGTAACGAGGACACCTTACTTATGCATATAACCTCTGAACCAATAACCAGGTCCAACACTCTCACACCACGTGTCCCTTCAGTTACGTGCTGTTTCAAGTAATTATCTCGTAGAAGATGTATGAACTCCATTTCCTTTTTGCTACGTGATATTTCCTCCTTCCAATTGATATCACCATAATTAAAATCCCCCATAATAATCACTAAGCCTTCACTCATTGCACTAAGTTGCTGATGCATGAATTCAATATCTTCCCCCGTACTCCCTGGCCTATAGCAGCATCCAACTGTATATTTGGTTGTGCTGGTCACTATTTCACACCAGACTGCCTCAAATGAACTCTCATTCACATGTCTATCATCATGATATACTACTTTCTTTGGCTGCAACACATCAGCTATCATCAACAGTACTCCTCCTCCTGTTCTATCTTCTCTATCCTCCCTGAAAATACTGTACCCATCACATTCAATTCCAGTGACCACATCTTCTGCTGACAGCCAAGTTTCACTAATGCCTACAACTTTTGGTGAGATTTCACTGACTAATGCCAAAAATTCTTCTCTCTTATTTCGAATGCTTCTAGCATTGGTATACAAAAATTGCAGATTCCCTCTAGATCTTGTACCGGCTTTAGAACTGATATATAAGTCACTAACTACCGTAGACCTATGCCGATTTTTATCCCCTCTCTTCTGCAATTTATTCTGCCTATAAGGATCAATAAATACACAATCAGTGCTAAAGTTTCTCTCTCTTACACTCAACCTTTTCAATATTAGTTTCCCTGCCCAATAACTTCAACCTGTTCAGAAAACAATAACTTCTTCAATCGCTTATGTCCTTCCATGTTAAGATGCAGTCCATCTCTAGCATACAACTGCCTTTTTCCTTCAAACACACTCCAAACATCAACAAACTCCAGACCTCTTTTTCTGCACATTCTTGCAATCATATCATTCATTATCATTGCTCGTCTACTTAACTCGTAATTGTCAAAACGAGGCAGCACGCACACTATTCTCCCATTGACACTTTTCCTCTTCACAATATCTAATAATGTTCTTAAATCTTTTCCTACCCGATTTATACTACCTCTCAGGTCATTCGTACCCACCACAACTATCATCTTGTCTGTTTCATGCCCTCTCTTTATCGCTAAAGTCACTCTTTCTATTGTCCCATCAGCCCAGCACTCCTCATGCATACCACTCTCCATACCCTTAATCATAGAATCACCATATATTTTACCACTCTTAACTTTATTCAAGTCCACACTCATGGACTCATTCTCTACACTATTCATCATGACTCTCCCAGCTTCATTACTCAACTCTCTATTACTTACCCCCCCACTCTCACTACATCTCATTTCTTCTAGGCCACTTGTGGTTTTATTATGTTGACTCCCAATCACTCCCATACTATTTATTACTGAATCATTCACCAAAGACTCACCCATATGTAATCCTGTTCTAGTTACTTCAGCTAAAGTAATCTCTATAGTCCTAATTTCTCTGTTTAACACATTAAACTCAGCTTTAACTTCCAGTATCTCCTTACCGATCACTTCCACTTCCTCATGAAGAAGATGAAGGTCATTTTTCATTTTCATAAACTCCCGCCGAAGTTCTTCCGCTACGGTCCCGATGTCAGCTTCCATTCCTAAACGCTCCAGCCTATCCCGACACTTCTCACATACGTCGACATTTTCTTTCTTCTCATTTTGCCAGACCGACCACAGATCCTTCACATTTTTCGGTGCATACATGTAGCAGTTTCGGCAACGCATCCATTGCGAAAAATCTAATGCTGAGCCAGCCTTTCGTGTAGTAGTAGAAGTCCTGCGCGCCGATGACGTACGTTTCTTGTTGGACGCTATCTTTACACGTTGTTATAGTGAAACAAACAGCAGTGAAAACACAATATATACAACACAGCTCTAAACAATAATACCACTGAAGGACACTTGTTTCTAACCGATGCACAATTGCAGCATAATTTGTGACAAAAAGCCACACTATATTTAACTTTAAAAACACGTTTTCTAGACTAGCTAAACTCGACCGCCACATTTACCAAGGACACTAGCGCCACCCATCATTACTATGGATGAGACTTAGATTCACCATTGCACACCAGAATCCAAACAGCAGTCAAGACAGTGGACAGAAGCCGGCTATTCAGCGCCAAAGAAGACAAAGTTGGTTCCATCAGCAGGAAAAATCATGGCATTGGAGTTTTGGGATGCTAAAGGCATTTTGTTTATTAATTATCTTGAAAAGGGTAAAACAATAACCGGGGAATACTATTCCGATCTTTTAACCAGACTAGATGAAAAATTTCATGAGAAAAGACCCAGTCTGCAGAAGAAAATAATCATCTTTCATCAGGACAATGCACCTGCCCACAAAAGTGTTTTGGCAATGGGAAAATTAAAGGATCTGCACTATGACTTGTTGGAATATCCACCCTATTCCCCAGATTTGACTCCCTCTGACTTCTATCTCTTCCCAAAACTAAAACTCTTCCTCGCTTTTTCTTCAAATCAAGAGGTGATTGCAGCTGTAGAGGGGTATTTTAGATCTTACCAAGAACCACTACAGGGATGGGATAATGGCACTGGAGCATCAATGGAATAAACATATTAGTCGTAAGGGAGATTATGTTGAAAAATAAAAATAATTTTGAAATTATAAATTCATTTTTTCATTGTTAGGCCGAGAACTTTTCAGACCACCCTGGTACATCAATGATATAAGAAATGATTTAAGGGGAAATATTCAATTGTTTGCTAATGATACAAAGCTGGAAGAGAAAGCCCATGCCAGTCATTATTTACAAAGTGCCTATCATATCTCCCTTAAAACAACTCATTCACTGATAATGCACATGCACTCAACAAACTCTGGTAATCCTTTCTACCCATTAACTTCTCTCAAGGTATAAATCTAGTTATCACATTATTGCTGAACATTCTCTCTCTCTGAACAATGAAATCTCCAAGGTAATCTGCTATGAGGAAAGTTGCATTTGATAAAATCATGATATCAAGAAAGAAAGTCAACAGCTTCAGAACAACTGTTGCATTATGAGTGAAGGAGACCAGATGAATTTGAAAGAATAAGGTAGAGATTTCTTAACCAAATAAGATTAAAAACAAGCGATTCTAGGTTGGATATTTATAAAATGGTGTGGTGAAAAAAAAAATAAAATAAAGATAATTGGTGCCCTCGTTGAAAAATATATACACTGCCTGTTGTATCTATATGCTGCATTTGTCCATCTTGCCTTATATTGTGTAGTGTTAGGTGAACATTGTGTTTCATAAAATATAAGGATCCCAATAAAATATTGGGAAATAGTCGGTTTAGTAAAATCCTACCAGTGCCTTAGATTTAGCAAATCTGGTTTGGCTGAATAAATAGCGTATCCTCTCTCTCTCTCTCTCTCTAATCCATGGCAGTAAGTTTGAATCTCACTGGAGCATGGGTGTTTGTAAAGTCTTTAGGGAAGCAGATGACCTCCATTGTCCAGTGTGAGATCGCACTTCATTATTAAGACCTAATGTGACTTGGAAAAAAAAAAAAGTTACGTTTGTTTTCTAGAGCAGGGAGAATTGGAATATCTAACCCTTTACCCAACCACAGTACTAAATGTGATCTTAAATCCTTTCATGGGTGGAACTCACATAATATAATTGATTAACCACTTGTGTTGTTGTTTTTATTGAAAAAAAAAAAAAAATATATATATATATATATATAACTGCCAACAAGCAAATTATATTTGTCTTTTCTTCTGTATTTTACTTATATGTAAGCAAATAATCAGTCTGAAAATGAAATAATTTCATGCTCTAGTTTTTGTAAAACAAGGATAAATAACTTCTCAACTGTGTAACTAAATGAACTGAAAAGCAAGTTCAATAGCATACATTCACTTATTATAGTAGGAGTTCCTTTCTATACTTGTTCGCATGATAGTCAGAATTGCTTTAGATATACAAAGCTACTTTTTGTAGGCTAGAGTATTTTCTCTGAGTTGAGCAGTATATTATACTTAACAAATTATATTCTTGTTTTCATCCACATTTTACCCTAACATAAGACAGTATTTTTCATATTAATACAACCTCAATGGAGCTAACAGATTCATCACTCATTTAACCAGCTACATATCTCTCTCATAGTGAACTGATGAACACTTTTAGTATTCACAAGATACTCACCATTTCCTTTGCAACCTCTCCCCCAATTTGCTTTCTTCTTCTTTGCCATACCTTACATAATTACCAAGGACTGACTCATAACTGTCAATTTTTAGGGAAAGACAATGTACACTTCTCAGAGGCTAACATTGGTGAGTACGGGCATGGCAAACCCTAGATACCCAAGCTAGACCTAATCTTACTACGTACAATATACACTTGGTATATCAATCTGGAGAATGGTCTTCTACTCTTCTTTCCCTCTACTTTCTCTTACTTCTTACTTCCCCCCCCCCAAGTGCTATTAGAGAGCAAATTGAGGGCAAGGAGGTGGGTGACGCTTTCCTCTCAAATTGTAGTTTCCACTATCTACTAAAAATGGCAAGCCTAGTTGTTTTAAGGTGGCAGCCCCACCACTAGGATACCTATCATCATGCTAGTCACTTGATACACAGGGAAACACATATTACTTTCAAGTCTCAATGAAATCCAAACCAGACAGAAAACATGGGAAATGACAGCAAACTGGAAAAGGCTAAGAAATTTGGAAAATGAAAAACGTGGTGAAATATGCTACATGGAACATTAGAAGCCTAGCACATAAAGAAGAATTAGATAAAATTTTAAATGATGAAAATATAGAAATTGCAGTTCTTATAGAAACAAAAAAGAAACAAAGGAACAAAAGAAACAGCTAACTACAATATCATCATCAAATTCCTGCCATTTACCCTCAAGGGGTGTACAGGATATGATAGTACTACATGAAAAAATTACATCATTATTAATTTCCTATCTACAATTTTCGTCCAAATCAGTCTGTTACTTGTCAAGACTCCAACATTATCAGATCTTATATTTCTATCGTCTAAAGCACTTTGTACAGTATCAATCCAGCTATATCTTGGTTTTCCTCTAGGTCGTTTCGCTGCCAACCTGGCAGAGAACAGTTGTTTTGCTAATCTTTCTTCCCCCATTCTGTTTAAGTGACCATACCACCTGAGATTAGCTCTGCTAACACATTCCTGGATGCTGACAATGTCAAGTTCTTTCCTAATATCTTCGTTTTTAATATAATATTGCCATTGATGCCATCTGTTCATGCCTATAATCTTTCTCAGGACTCTCATATCTGTGGTCTCTAGTCTTTGGTCAAGTGTTTTACTTCTGACCCAGCTCTCAGATCTATAAGTTAAAACTGGTTTGAACACTGTCTTGTACACAGCTAATTTAGTGTTCCGACTAATTTCTCTCTTATTCCATATGAATTTATTCAATTGACTTCCCACCATACCAGCTTTGCTTATTCTGTTGTCTATTTCTATATTTAATTTACCATCTTCAGTAAAAATCGTGCCTAAATAGCTGAAATGTTTTACTTGTTCCACAGGTTCTCCATTCACAACACAGTTGACATTTTCAATGATTCTGCCTATTTTCATTGTCTTTGTATTTTTATCGCTGACCTTCATACCATATCTATTACAACAGCTATTCAATTTAGTCAGAGAATCTTGCAGACTTGTAGCAGATTTATTTAGAAGTATAACATCATCTGCATAAAGCAAAGAGCTGACATTAACATCTCCAATTATGATATCCTGTTTAATACCACTTTCCTTCATAATGTGATCCATATAGATAATGAATAACAGAGGGGATAATGTACATCCTTGTCTCACACCAGATTTAACATTAAACCATCTTCCTGTACTTCCTTCAATTCTAACTGCTGACTTACAACTCAAATAAAGACTACGTATTGCTTGATATAATGCCTCATTGACACCATATAACTGCAGCGTATTGAATAGCTTCTCTCTTGGCACCTTGTCATATGCCTTTTCCAGATCGACAAAACTTAAATACAGATCTTTGTTATATTCCCATGCTTTCTCGACTATTTGTCGTAAAGTGAAGATCTGATCCTAACAGCCTCTATTTGGCCTGAATCCAGCTTGTTCTTCACCAAGCTTTTCTTCCACAATTCTTCTCAACCGTTTCTCAAGTATACTTGCATAGATCTTGCCTGGAATACTCAGTAGGGAAATACCTCTGTAATTCTCACATGCAGTTTTATTTCCCTTTTTAAATATGGATACTATGAGAGCTCTACTCCAGTCATCGGGAATTCGTCCCTCTGTCCAGGCTTTCTGAACTATGCAGTGCAGCCACTGTAGGACTCTTATACCACCATACTTCAGCATTTCTGGTTGAATATCATCTACTCCTGCTGCCTTTCCACATTTCAAGCCTTTGATGGCTTTTTCTACTTCAAGTATGGATATGTATTTCTGACTGCATGCCTGGTCAGTGTTTTTTACCACTGTGCTGTCATCACTGCTTGTTTCATTTAGCAGTTTTTCAAAGTAATTACTCCATACTTCAAGGATATCTTTTTCTCCCGTTTTCATGTCACCTTTATCATCTCTAATTCCTTTTACAGCACTCTTTCCTCCATTCTTAAGCTTCTTCAACAACCTCCAGAATATTTTGCCACCTTCTTGATATTTATTTTCTATATTCTTGCCAAAGTCCTCCCATGACTTTTGTTTAGCTAGTTTTACACAGTGTTTAGCATTCTTGCATTTGTCTCTATATTCTCTAAGAGCACAAGCTGACTTATTTGGCAGGAACTTTTGGTATGCTTTCTTCTTTTCCTTCACTGCCTCTTTAACTTCCTGTGTCCACCAGGGAGTTCTGATTTTTTTATCCTTACAGATAACCTCACCACATGCCTCTCTGGCAGAATCAATCAATGTTTTCTTCAGAGTTTGCCACTGAATCTCCAAGGTTTGATTCCTGTTCTCAAACTCTTTAATTTTTTCTTCAATAATCTTTGTGTATTTTAGCCTACAGTTCACATCTGAGAGCTGCTCAACTTTTATTCGCTTTAAAACTTTCTTACATGTTCTTCTTTTCAATATGAAATTCAATTTTATCCTCCTCAAGACTAAATAGTGATCACTTCCAATTTCAAATCCTCTGTACACTCCGGTGTCCTGCACCAGGGAGAAAACATCACTATCAACAATAACATAGTCAATGAGACTTTTCTTATTCCTAGCCTCTTCTCTCCATGTGAATTTGTGCACATTTTTATGGTGGAACATGGTGTTAGTAATAACCAGTCCATGTCCTGAGCAGAAATCCAACAGATATTTGCCATTATTATTAGCTTTGCTCTTTTCTCCAAATTTTCCCAAAATATTTTTGTATGTCTCACACTCATTTCCTACTCTGCTATTTAGATCCCCAACAAGGACCAACTTTTCATTTTTCATTGTGTCAGTTGCTTTTTCTAAAGCCTCAAAAAATTCCTCCACTTCTACCTTAGTAGAACCTTCTGTGGGACCATAAGCACAAATAAGTCTCAATGTCCAGTTCCCCATTCTCATATTTGCCCACATTACTCTACTTGAGACTGACTGCCATTCAAGAAGATTAGCCTCGTATTTTGTGTTGAATACTATGGCTACTCCTTCTTTTCCTTGATTGTCATTGCCTGAATATAACATTTTGTATTTATTGCTCAGAAAGATCTCACCAGTTTTGGTCTTTTTTGTTTCAGTCACCCCTATTATGTCGATCTGGTACTTATCTAATTAATCAGCTAGCTCCATTTCTTTGCCATTCAGACTTCTTACGTTGATAGTACCGATCTTTAACTCTGGTGATGTTGAGTTGGGGTTTATTTTCAGATTTGTTCCAGTAGCCGACTTTTCGCTGTTCGCCCTGGTTCCCTGGCGAAAACAACGGGGGTCTTGTTTAACCGGGCGACGCCCCAGACAGCATGAAATTTTTCTCATGTTGTACCATCATTCTATATTTTGGTTTAACCAATAAGAATACAATTTGGTCGGCTAAATCCCAAATTGCCAGCCCATCCTCATCCGTTCAGTATCCAAGTAGATACCCAACAGGGTGCACCACGAGAAGGTGAGGGGACATTAGGTCAGAAGCCCTGGTTGGTTCTCTGCATTCCTTTAAAGGCTATGTGGAGGTCTCCTCTCAGTTATACAATTATAATTATTATTATTATTCAAGCCTCCATGGAGTCAAAAGACTCATCATGGGAGGTCCTTCCTAAGAAACACAAAGTCTATCAAGACACATCGAGGGGAGGTTCCCCCCCCCCCCAAGAAACAAAGTCTATCATACCACTCCTTGAACTCACTGACCGTTCTCACTCTCACCACTCCATCAGGCAATGCATTCCCTGGTTCAACAACCCTCCATGCAAAGAAACCATTCCTCAACCTCTTGCTCATGGTTTCCTTTCGTAGCTTCCAGGGATGGCCTCTTGTCATCACTCCTTCCCTCTGTTCAACCAAGCAAAAGAACTCCCCAGTGTCAATCAACCCTGTAACCACCTTTCAACAGTTTAAAAGTCTCAATCATATCACCTCTCCTATCCACCAAACTCTGCAGTCTACATTCCCTCAACCGATTCTCATAACTAACATTGTACAGTCCTGAAACCATCTTTGTTATCCCCCTTTGTTCCCTTTCCACAGTTAATTTATTCCCTTCAAATCCTGGAGACCAAATCTGAGAACAATAGTCCAAGTGTGGTCTGATCAGGGTCTTATACAACGGAATGATAACTGTTTTATCTCTGCAGGTCAGTGACCTTCTCATTATTGCAGCAATCCTCTGTGTTACCTTCACCACCTTTCCAATATGTCCCCTAAATTTCAGGTTTCTATCAATCATCAATCCCAGATCTCTTGTCTCCCCTACTTCCTCCAGTATAACTCCTCCCATAGAGTATGCAGTGTCCCATCGATGTTTCCCAAACCTCAAGACCTTACATTTTGCTGCATTAAACCCCCATTCATTTGCCCATCTATCCAGCTTATTCAAATCCTCTTGCAGGGCTGCCGCATCTGCGCTATTACTAATATACCTTCCCAGCTTTGCATCATCTACAAACAACTGAACATCCCCCTGCAATCCACTGACAATGTCATTGATATAAAGGTTAAACAATATAGGTCCCAGCATTGAGCCCTGTGGGACCCCACTTGTAACCCTCTGCTTCTTTGAAACTGCCCTACCATACACAACTCTCTGATACCTATCAGACAGCCAATCCTGAATCCAGTTGAACAATCTGACATCTAGACCCATGTGCTGCAACTTAAATATCAGCTTATCATGTGGCACCCTGTCAAATGCCTTCGCTAAGTCTAAGAAAATGGCAGTATATGCCTTTCCCTCATCTACTACTCTTGTAACTTTATTATAAAAGGCTAGCATATTGCTAAAACAAGAGCGCCCTTTCACAAATCCATGTTGACTCTCACAGATAACATTACCCTCATCTGCCCAATGCTGTATACGGTCCTTCACTACTTTCTCCAAGATCTTACTAACTACTGACGACACACAAACTGGTCTATAATTAGACACTTCCAGTCTGCTACCGCCCTTATGCAATGGCACTATCTTACCTTCCTTCCATTCCATGGGCACCTTTCCAGTAGCCAGACTTTCATTGAAAAGCCAGGTCAAAGGCACTGTCAGTTCCCTAGCACATTCTCTCAAAACTCATGGTGAAATACCATCCAGTCCCACAGCTTTACTGACATCCAGAGTACTCAATATTTGAAACACACTCTCCTCCTGTACCTCTAAACCTTGAACCTGTCCTATCCCTCTAGCATTAAAACTGACTCCTCCAGGATAAAATACTCCAATAAAGTGGTCATTGAACAATTCTACTATGTCATCTGCATCAGTCACTCAATTCCCATTTTTATCCCAGAATATCATTCTTCCACAGTCATTTCTCCACCTACTGGCAACATATCTAAAAAATTCTCTGGGATTTTCTTTGGATCTTAGGGCTAATCTCCTCTCATATTCCAGTTGTGTCTTATACTCTTCATGCATCTTCTCTTCTCCTGTCTCCTTACATCTCTTCCACAGCCTCTTTTTCGCATGCAATTATTGTTTAATATTGTTGGTCATCCACTTTACTCCGAATTGTGTCCTCTTGTTCACTCGTGGTATACAACTTACCATTGCTGCTAACAAATATTCTTTCATAATTTCCCATGCACTAATGATATCCCAGCCTTCCAATTCCTCCATCAATGAAACTTCCCCAAGTTGACATCTTAGACTATTATAATCACCTGCCTTATAATTCCACATACGTTCCCGTTTCTCTTTGAGACTCCAGCATGTCTATTCATTTTCCAAGTCAAGACCATATGGTCACTCTCTCCAACTGGTGGGAGAGATGTCATCTCAATTATTATCAACTCTTCTGATGCTATAACCAAATCCAAAACTCTTGAACCTCTTGTTCCCTCTATTACATGTTGCCTTAGACATTTCTCCCTCAAGAATTCTAGAAATTCCATTCCCTTATTGCTACATGCATCTTCCTCTCCCCAGTTTATACTGCTGTAGTTAAAATCTCCCATAACAATCATTCTTCTTGCACTTGCCAAACTCAACTGTCTAAACATTTCCTGGTCATCACCCTCTGTACTCCTGGGTCTGTAGCAACACCTCATTAAATATCCTGTCTTGCCCACCTCTACCTCACATCATATGCTTTCAAAATCATTAGTGTCACTGCCTTCCAAAGTCTCCACTCTTAGAGGACATAGGTTGTCACTTATCATAAGCAGTACTCCACCACCACACTTTCCCTTCCTATCCTGCCGAAAAATGCTGTACCTAGCGACTTCTATTCCTGTTATTATATCCTCTTCTGTCAACCACGTCTCAGTGATCCCAATAATTTTTGGCCAGGCTGATGCTATCTGTGCCACCAATTCCTTTCCCTTATTCCGGATACTCCTGGCATTAGTATATAGCATATAAATGCCATTGTTTCTGTACCCAGCATTATCCCCATCTAGAGTCCACTAAGCTCAGTGTTACCTAATGTTGTCCCCCTTCTCCCAAGTACCCTTTACCACAAGAGGCCACCCCTGCTACCATCCTCCCTGAGACACACTGACTTTTTCAGAACAGCAATCTCTCCAGATGCCTACGTCCTTCCTCATTCAAAAGTAAGTGGTCTCTTGCATACAATTCCTCTCTCTCCTCAAACGTACTCCAAGCATCCACATATTCCAGTCTTCTCTTATCACACATTCTAGCTATTATATCATTCAATATTACCGCTCTTCTGAGATTCGCAAGAATCTCATATCTCTCATTGCCCTATTTACACCACCACTCAAGTCATTTGTTCCCACTATCACAATCATCTCATCCACCATTTCACCTCTCTTAACTGCCAAAGCCACCCTTTCTATCGTTCTTCCTGGCAAACACTCCTCACTCATCCTATCTTGAACACCATGGATCATTGAGTCCCCATACATTATACCTCTTACCATTCCCTCTCTCCCCTACTGTTTCCATTTTCTCCTCTTCTTTCATTCCCATACCTCTCTCTCTCATTCCCTCTCTCCTCTTCTAGCATTCCATTCCCTCTCTCCTCTTCTAGCACTGCCATACCTCTCTCTCATTCGTCTCTCCTACTGTTTCCATTCTCTCCTCCTCTAGCACTCCCCTGCCTCTCTCTCATTCCGTCTCTCCTACTGTTTCCATTCTCTCCTCTTCTAGCATTCCCATACCCCTCTCTCATTCCCTCTCTCCTACTGTTTCCATTTTCTCCTCTTCTAGCACTCCCATACCTCTCTCTCATTCCATTCTCTCCTCTTCTAGCACTGCCATACCTCTCTCATTCTGTCTCTCCTACTGTTTCCATTCTCTCTCCTCCTCTAGCACTCCCCCTGCCTCTCTCTCATTCTGCCTCTCTCTCATTCTGTCTCTCCTACTGTTTCCATTCTCTCCTCTTCTAGCATTCCCATACCCCTCTCTCCTACTGTTTCCATTTTCTCCTCTTCGAGCACTCCCATACCTCTCTCTCTCATTCCATTCTCTCCTCTTCTAGCACTGCCATACCTCTCTCATTCCGTCTCTCCTACTATTTCCATTCTCTCCTCCTCTAGCACTCCCCTGCCTCTCTCTCATTCTGTCTCTCCTACTGTTTCCATTCTCTCCTCTTCTAGCATTCCCATACCTATCACTCATTCCGTCTCTCCTACTGTTTCCATTCTCTCCTCTTCTAGCACTTCCATACCTCTCTCTCCCCTGTTTCCATTCTCTCCATTTCCATATCCAATTCCATTCTCTCTTCTTTTATCATTCACAAATTTCTCTCCTATCATTCACAAAACTCTCCCCTCCCCCCACTCCGATTTGCCTTGCATTTATCTCTTCCATTCTTCTAATCTCATCTTTCATACTTATTATACTTCTCCCAAGACATTCTAGCTCCTCTATCTCCCTCTGCAGGTCAGTCACTCTAAATCGAAATTCACTCTCCGAAACAAAACCATCTAAACTTTCACAGTCACTCACGCCTTCTACATTATCAACTATTATTTTCTCATTCAAATTTTTTTCTTCATTCTCTCCTATCACACTACTCATCTTCCTGTATTCATTTCCTGTTCCTGGAACAACAAGGTCAGTTATTGAGATATCTGCTGCATTTATTTCCTCTCAAAAGAAGGTCAATGCTTGCCTAACATGGTCAAATCATAATGATATTATCAATAACATTACAAATATATAGTGGACAAACAAATACATGCAAAAGCTGGTGTAATGATTTGGATCCATAAATCAATTAAAGAAAAAAAATAACTCATTATACATACTGGAATGAAAGAATATTAGAAGTGCGATTAAAATTAAATAAAGAAAATTTAACAGTTGTTGGAGTGTATGCCCCTGAAGAAGGAAAAGAAGAAGAAAATGATTATTTTTACAAAGAGTTACAAGGAATATATGAAAAATTAAATTAAAAAAGACCATATAATTATAGCCGGAGATCTTAATGACAGAATAAGAAAGTGATTCATTGATTATACAATATACAATAATTTAAAAATAATGAATACATTTTACAAACATAAAAATATACATAAATATACTTGGTATGCAAAAGGACAAAAATTAATAATAGACTACTTTATAGTAAATGAAAAAGCAGCAAACCTCTTTCTAGACGTTAAAGTTAGAAGAGGGCTAGAAATTGACACAGATCACTATTTAGTACAGGCAAAACTAAGATTTCCACCAAACTGGCTACAAAAAATACAAAAAAATAAACAAACTAGAGAAACAAAATCTAATTACAAAGTACGACTACTAAATGATTCAAGTATAAGAAATTTATACCAACAGAGGATTAATAACTACTTAGAAACAATACAATACAATAAAATGAAGACATTGAGAAAGAATGGAATAATATAAAAGAAATTATCGCATCAGCAGCATATGAAAGTCTAGAAATATGCAAAAAATATCATAAAAATAAAAAAATTACATATATGGGACAAAGAAATAAAAACCATAACTGAAAATAAAAAGCTGGCTTTTAAAAGATGGTTAAGTAGCAAAAAACAAGATGAAATTGAATATAAAAAAAGATGAGCAAGAGCCAAAAGAGAAACCAGAAAGAGACACAGCGAAAGCTGAGAAAAATTTGTATCATATCTAGAAAATGACATATACAAAATGAGACCCAGTGCGTACAAAATACAAAAATACACGACTGCAGATATAAAAGAAACAGTCGGAGTGTGGATAGATGATAATAAAGGATTCAATGTGTGTAGAAAATGTAGGGAGAATGAGGAATTGAAGTGTATTTTGGATCGTGAGTGTGATATTTTTGTCAACCTTCAGAATGAAGTAAATAACGATATGACAAGAAACAGCAAGGTTGTACATGAGAATTATGAGTGTGAATGTAGAAAGTGTGAATGATAGTATTAATGGTTTCTCAGAGAATAAAATGAGATAGATGCATTGAATGAGATCGCGTTGTTGAATGGTGCGATAGAAAGGGCAAAACAGCAGCTAGAGTGCATGAACAAAAGTCGACTGAATGAACCAACCAATAATAAAAGGTATGACAGGAAAAATAGGCGTATGAATGTGAACATGAACAAAATGAAGGATAGAGTGCTGTATGGAGACTTGTTAGTACGAGGTGTGTTCATAGAGGATTTGACAAAATCGTACCAACCTGGTGCGACCATAAAGTATGTAACTGAGTCTATTAGAGAGCAAAAGGAAAGGGTGAAAGAAATGATTGTTGTGGCAGGTATGAATGATTTGAAAGGAGATAAAATGGAAATGATAGAAGACCTGAATGAATTGTTTGAGGTAGCAAAAGAAAAGAGTGAGAGAGTTAGAATGATTAGTCTTTTGCCACGGTATGACAGTGAAATGTTTAAAAGGAGGGCCATAATTGCGAATGACTTTATGCGTGGGTTATGTATGATGAGTGGTGTGGAATTTGTGGACGTGTTGAGTGAGTTTGATAGGCGAAAGGATCTATATAAGATGGATGGCTTGCATTTGAATGGTTATGGTGTAAGAAGACTTGAGAAAGTGTTGCTGAATGTAGTGGATGTGCAAATTCAGGGAAACTAGATTCGTTAATGGGGGGAGTAGATATACAGTCCTTAGGGAGGCAGTTGAATGTAAGAATGAATATAATATGCTAGAGCAAATAAGGACAACAAACCAGAGTGGGATAGTTAATATAAGGCATCAAGGTAGGGTTGGGGCTAATGGGGGTCTTAAATTCATGTACACTAATACTAGGAGTATTAGGAACAAGAAGGAAGAGTTTTTGGCCATGGTTGGCACTTCCAGACCACAGGTTATTGGTATTAGTGAAACATGGCTGACTGTAGATGATATAGCTAGTGGGATTGAATGTGATGGGTATAGTGTGTTCAGGAATGACAGAGAGAATAAAATGGGGGGAGGAGAATTGTTGATGATAGCTGATGAGCTACAGCCAAGGAGAATAGAAGATGAATTGCAGGATAGAGAAAAGAGCACATTTGAGGCCATTTGGTGTGAGATTGTGGCTAGCAGAACTAAATATACAATTGGGTGCTGCTATAGACCAGGTGATGGAAAAGATGGTGGTGACAGTATGCACAAGCAAATAGAAGAAATGAGTGGAAGGAGGGTGATTATTATGGGAGATTTCAACTATGGTCGCATTGATTGGAGTGAGGAGAGCACACACGGGAGGAAGGAATTGGATTTTATGTGGTTATTAAGGGATAACTATCTGCGACTGCATGTAATGGAAAATACTAGGGGTCAGAGAGTGCTCGACCTAGTAATTACATCTGAGGATTTGGCTGTAACAAATATGACACACATTGCCACCAATCGGTGAGAGTGATCATAGGATCTTAACTTGGGAGGTGGCTATAGGTGTAGAATTTTCAATTAAGACACGGTACATGTGGAATTATCGGGCTGGAAAGTATGACAAGCTTAGGAGTTTGATTGATTCAGTGCCATGGCATGTACAACTGCAAGGACTAGAAGTTGATAGTGCATGGGAGGTAGTTAAGAAGTGCTTGCATGAAGCAATGGCTGACTGTATACCTAGAGTCCGAATAATAAATCAAGTAGGGGTTAAATGGATGAATAACACCATTAAGCTTGAGCTGCAAAAAAAGAAACAACTATGGAGGGAATTTAAGGAGAAGGGTGACCGGCAGGCACATGAACGGTATAAAGCGCAGGCCAGAAGGGTGACGAGTGTGGTAAGAAAAGCAAAAAAGGATTACGAAAGAACATTGGCCATGCAGGCTAAAGAGAATCCTAAACAGTTTTTTAGATATGTAGCAAGTAAAAGGAAAAATGTACATGGCAGAATGATTTTAAAGAATGCCGATGGTAGGGAAGTAACTGAATCAGTTGATATAGCTGAGTTACTGAGTGAACACTTTGCAAGAATATATCATCCAGGTGGTGACATTGCAGAAATGAATAAACCAGTAGATTATACGGGAATTGTGATTAATGAAGTGGAGTTGAGTAGTCTATTGCATAACCTCAATGTCAATACATCTGTGGGGTTGGATGGTATACCAGCTCATGTAGTACGAGAAGCAGCTAATGAATTGTCAGTACCCTTGACCGTTTTGTTTAATTTGAGTCTCGGGTCTGGGTTAGTACCGAGCGGGTGGAAGGAGGGGAAAATAGTTCCACTGCATAAAGGTGGTTCCAAGACCGCTGTTGTAAATTACTGACCGATTAGCATATCAGGAATCATTGTCAATGTCTTAGAGAAATTAGTCAAGAAAAGAATACAGGATTGGATAGATGAAAATGGGATATTGTATGGGGGGACAACATGGTTTTATGAAGGGTAGATCATGCCTCAGTAACTTGCTCACGTTTTATAACACAGTGACGGCTGAACTGGATTGGGGTAATGGGTTTACAGTGATACTACTGGACCTTGCCAAGGCCTTTGATAGGATACCACATGGAACCCTAATCAGTAAACTGGAGCAGATGGGTATAGATATAGGGTTGGTGAGATGGATAGGAGGCTGGTTGAAGGAGAGATATCAAAGAGTGGTTTATTCAGGAGTGGAGTCTAAAAGACGTCTTGTGACTAGTGGAGTGTCATAGGGCTCTGTTCTTGGACCACTGCTTTTCAATTTGTTCATCAATGATATTGGAAAGGATTTGAGAGGAAGTGTTCACTTGTTTGCTGATGATGCAAAGTTGGGTAGAGCAATTGTGAGTGCACAGGATGTCAAAATTTTACAGGATGATTTGGATAGTTTGGAGGACTGGGCTAGGAAAAATGGATGTCAGTTTAATGTGGCAAAGTGTAAGGTTATGCACTTTGGGGTGAAAAGAATAGCAGCAGTATATCGCATAGGTGGAACCGTACTCCAGGAGATTGATAAGGCCAGGGATTTGGGAGTGCTGGTGGATAGGGAGTTGAAGTTTAGGGGGCACATTGCAAAAGTGACTAAAACAGCTCACCAAATCACTTGGCTTCTGAAAAATACTTTAACATGCAGAGACAAACAAGTTGTTGTTCCTCTGTATCGAGCCTTGATAAGACCCCATCTGGACTTCTGTGCCCAGTTATGGGCACCAGGGTTTCTTCGTGATGGGGAGGAAGTGGAGAGGGTCCAGAGACGAGTGACCAAGATGATAGCAGGTCTGTGGAATGAACCTTATGAGAATAGGCTGAGGATTTGTGGGTTGCAGAAATTGGACGATAGGCGAAGGAGGGGTGATATGATTGAGACATTCAAATTACTGAAGGGTTTTTATAAGATTGATCCAGAAGATATTTTTGAAAATATGACTGGTGGTGGGAGGACTAGGGGCCATGCATGGAAACTGGGCAAGAGCATGGTTGACAAGGGTGTTAAAGCTAGGTTTTTTACTTGGAGAGTGGTGAATGAGTGGAATAAGCTTCCGGAGTCTGTTGTGGGTGCTACGACCGTGAATGAGTTCAAGGCAAGATATGATAGATATTGTGTGAATGTTGAATAGTAGTTCCAGACATGATGTTAGGGCCTCCCTTGATGAGTCTGTCGACTCCTTGGAGTTTCCCGGAACAATAACAATAATAAAAAATAATAATAATAAACTGCAAATATAAATTGTTAAATAGATGTAAAAGAATTCTTGAATTACTTTACAGTTCTTTGGATGGATAATACTGGCATCAAAAATAATTACACCAGAATCTTACAAAATACCTTAAACGATATGATAACAATGAAAGAATTAAAGGACAACCTAAATAAAATAAAAAATGGTAAATCAGCAGGAGAAGATGGGATAAACTCTGAACGGTATAAATTTGCTAGAAAAAAATTTCCTCGAAGATTACTAAAATTTTTAAATAAAATACTCACAAATGGACAAATACCAATAGAATGGAATACAAGCATAGTAATATTTATATTTAAAAAAGGGGATAAAACAAAACCTGCTAACTACAGGTGTTAGTTTATTGAATACATGCTACAAAATATATAGCAGAATACTTAATGAAAAACTAAAAATATACAGTGAAAAAATATTATTAGAATGTCAAAATGGATTTAGAAAAGGATGCTCTACAATGGATGCAGCTTTCTGTTTAAAACTACTTATAGAAAAAAGAAGAGAATTTAATTTGGAAACTCATCTTTTGTTTATAGATTACGAAAAAGCATTTGACAAAGTAAAAAGATATATACTGTTTGATATATTACAAAGAATAAATATACCTAATATTTTACTACATGCAACATTGAATATATATAAAGATAATGAAAAAAAAATAAAAATAAATAAAAAGTTGTCTGAAAACAATCTATAAACCAAGGAGTAAGACAGGGATGCCCTCTGTCTCCAATACTTTTCAAATATATATTAATGAAATATTAATACAGTGGAACACCTTAAACAATCAAGGTATAGAAATTTTCCAGAATAACAAAATAAATATTCTATTATTTGCAGATGATCAGGAAATAATATCAGATAAGGAAGACAATTTACAAAGGGTAATATATAATTTAAACATTATAGTAGAACAGTTTGGAATGAAAATTTCCATAGATAAAACTAAAACAATGGCATTTTGTGGACAAACTCCAGTTAGAAGCAAAATAGTTATTAATAATAAAATGGTTGATGTTCCGCTTAACTCCACTATGCACCTTATATCTGGAACTGTAAAATCAACCCCAACCTACTGGCTCCCAGTGCTAAGCAACATTCTGCATCCACACATCCGCAGATCCAACTTTCTTCTACATGAATACAGCAAAATCATGGAAACCCAAAATCTTCCAATCCACAAAGACATCCCACCCCTAGAAATAAACAGGCTAAAGTCAAGGCACCCTCCAATCTTAACAGCAAAAAATCTTGCAGAGACAAGTTTCAACAGGGGTGTAACACTTCAACAGAGGCCTTCCATGAATTAATGGACCCAACACAGATACCTTCGGGTTTTGACCTACCTCGGAAAACTTGGTCTGCCCTTAACTGAATCCGCACCAATCATGCAGATGTGCAGACCACCTTTACAAATGGGGAATGATTGCCTCACCCAAGTGTGACTGTGGATCACCCTGCCAGACAATTAATCATATTACAGCAGAATGTGTCCAACGTGCATACAGTGGAAACCTGTCAGACTTCATCCATGCTACACCAAATGCAGCTGACTGGATAATCAACCTAGACATTCAGTTGTAGCCTATTCTTGAGTGTCTCATTTATGACTATATAATGTCTAATTATTGTACATATGTCTATTACTATGTACATATATATTAAGGATTAATGTAATGTAACTTTTCATGTGTGAGCCATACGCTAAATAAATAAATAAATAATAAAATAATAGAACAGATAAATACTTTCAGTTATCTTCGATGTGAAATATCATATGAAGGAGAAAAAGACAAAATTAAAAACTTCAAAATTTTTACAGATTATAGGCCTGATAAATGGAACACTCAACCCAAATATAGTACAAAAAGAATCATCATCATCATCAAATTCCTGCCATGTACCCTCAAGGGGGTACAGGATATGATAGTACTACATGAAAAAAATTACATCATTACTAACTTCCTATCTACAATTTTCCTCCAAATCAGTCTGTTACTTGTCAAGACTCCAACATTATCAGATCTTATATTTCTATCATCTAAGGCACTTTATACTGTATCAATCCACCTATATCTTGGTCTTCCTCTGGGTCGTTTTGCTGCCAACCTGGCAGAGAACACTTGTTTTGCTAATCTTTCTTTCCCCATTCTGTTTAAGTGACCATACCACCTGAGATTAGCTCTGCTAACACATTCCTGGATGCTGACAATGTCAAGTTCTTTCCTAATATCCTTGTTTTTAATATGATATTGCCATTGATGCCATCTGTTCATGCCTATAATCTTTCTCAGGACTCTCATATCTGTGGTCTCTAGTCTCTGGTCAAGTGTTTTACTTCTGACCCCGCTCTCAGATCCATAAGTTAAAACTGGTTTGAACACTGTCTTGTATACAGCCAATTCCGACTAATTTCTCTCTTATTCCATATGAATTTATTCAGTTGACTTCCCATCTTCACTAAAAATTGTGCCTAAGTAGCTGAAATGTTTTACTTGTTCCACAGGTTCTCCATTCACAACACAGTTGACATTTTCAATGATTCTGCCTATTTTCACTGTCTTTGTCTTTTTATTGCTGACCTTCATACCATATCTATTATAACAGTTATTCAATTTAGTCAGAGAATCTTTCAGACTTGTAGCGGATTTATTTAGAAGTATAACATCATCCGCATAAAGCAAAGAACTGACATTAACATCTCCAATTTTGATATACAAAAAAGAAACACGCTTGAAAATATACAATAGTTTAGCAGTGCCCACATTATTATATGGCAGTGAAATTTGGGCAATAAACAAACAAGATAAACAAAGAATAAAAACAAGTGAAATGAGATTTATGAGAAGAACTGCAAAATACACATTATTAAATCAAAAAAGGAACAAAGACATTTAAAATAACTAAAAATAAAATCAATAGAAGAAAAACTAAACAATTATAAACAAAAATGGATTGAACATGTAAACCGAATGGCCAACACTGACATCCTAAACAAATACTAAAATATAAGCCAATTAGAAAGAGAAGGCAGGGTAGACCTCAAAAAAGGATATTGGATGGATAATGAGACCAGAACAGACCAATATGGTCTATACCTGTAATTAGTGTTATGATGATGACGACAATGTATACTGTTATATCAATTAAAAAAACTTTAATACTTCCTATATTTCGGTAATGTTACATTATCATCTTCAGGGAACATAAAATTAATTATATGTACATGCAGGCACTAATACTGAACAAATATGGCTGACGACAACAACTGAAGTCAGTCCTAGAGTCCTAAAAGGTGGCACCTAATGGACTAAATTGGGTGATAGTCTTGGCTTTTGGCCTAAGTTAATGTTCTAAGAATGCAAGCTTCCCATATTTGGGGCAGTCTCATGCATCCAAATTTGTTGAAGTTTAGGGAGTTTTTTTTTAGAGCTGAGGCTGATTCCAGGAATAATCTCTCATATTTATACTTGCTGACTCATTCTCTCCTATCTTTCAACTTGACAAAATATGGGGTGAAAACAAGAACACACATCTAGTATGTGTATTCAATCAGCATAGACTAAGCCCTTTGGTTGGAAAGACATGGGTGTGAATCCTATCTAGGATGCAAAGAACCTTTATCAGGGCTTTTCAACTGGAGGTGAGTTAGCCAGTCATAAACAGAGGTGGCATGGTTTTTCATCCTGCACAACAAGTAAACTAACCAGAATACATGCTATTTACAGCCATAACAGAGAAATGGAGATAGAATTAACTATCCTATTGTAAGCAGTTATGAGGTTTCTAAGAAAGCCAAGTTGCTTGGCACAGGCAACTGAGCCTAACACAGAAGGGATGAAATATATTATTTTCACCAATCACCAATCCAAGAAAGAATTTCTTGCAATCTTGATAACAATTTTAAAAATCAAAAATATGCATATATTGTAAAAGCTAAAGAACAGTTTCCATTTATAAGGGATCTTGGAACAGGGTGTAAAGTGATGCATGAAGATATTAAACAATATCAAACAGACATTTTTTCAAAAACCACAGTAATCATCATCACAAACTTTTCAAAAATATTTTGCCATTAAAATTTAGAGTTATGCAGAAAATAGTAATGTATCTATTAAACTGACTCTCACATTCATTTTTTTTTTAATCTACCAAATATATTGCCATAAAAACAATTTATTCACTAAAAACTGAGAATTATACTTTGCAAAGGAAAGAAATATTAATTTTCAAAAAATTGTATCTTTATAAAATTCCTCACCTCTTTTCCAATTGGCAGACCACTGCCTAACGAACATGTAAGACCAACTACTTTAGATAGCAATGTTCGGAAAGTAAGGTACTCTTTTAACACAATACCTCGTAAAACAGTTTTCATCTCTGGAATGCCTGATCCTTTATCAAAAAATTAAAAATTTATCAAAAAAAAAAATAATAATAATAATAAATGAACAAAATAAAACTACATAAATAATAAATAAATAAAAATATAAATAAATTCTTTCATGACAACTGTAGTATTTCACAACAGTGTTGCTTGCAAGCATTTTCAAGATTCGTATACTTAATCAGACAAAAACTGAATAATGGAAAGTCCCCAATGAAATTAAAAAAAGTGAAATATGAAGAATGATCCAAAAATACCAAGAATGAATTTATAAGTATAATTGGTAAAATGCAGGCATTTTGTTTTGTCAATATACAAGTTATTCTGTGTTAACTACTATGTAACTATTATTCTGTACTAACAAATTTTACTGAAATTTGGTATATTTAGTCCTTTCAAAAATCTGTCATGAATTTCTTTTCTACTAAACCATTTGCAGTAAGAGTAATAAAAGACAAAATGTCAAAATTATTACACTGTAACAACTCTGCTTGCTCTTATTGTGTAAATTTAATAAAATTCAAGATCTGCACTAGACCATAGGTTCCCAAAGTGGGTGGTACTGACCCCCCCCCCCCCAGTGGGCACTGAAGCCTTCTGGGGGGACTATAATGGGATCAGAAGCATTTGGGGGTGCTTCAATGAGCGATTCAAGGATATTCTAAACATGAATATACTAAATTGGGTTCTAGATCCTTTCTCACATGTAAGCACAGCAGGATCATCAAATTTAGAAGTAGAACTCATAGAACTCACAACATATGAAGAACTAAGAATAAAATTCAAAACTGGATACCAAGAGTTCTGGCTTCAAAAATCAATACCGACACTGTACCCTGGATTATGGGAAATACTGCAGAATTTTTTAATTGCATTTCCATCTTCTTATTTGGCTGATTGTGGGTTTAGTGCTGTAGTGAATTTACTATCTAAGAAAAGGAACCGATTGCATATAACTGAGTGTAGCGATTTACAACTGTTTTTAACGAAAGTTGAACCCGATATTAACAAACTTTTAAAAATGCACCAGGCTATCCTTCACATTAATTTGTTATTTTTTCTTTGTATTTTTACTTTGTAATTCAAAATAAACCATCTAATACATTTGATGGTGTTTTAATTATTACAATAAGATTCTTACTAATGCAATCTCTTAATTGTATTCCACATTTTCATATTTAAACCATTGTATGAAACTGTGCATAATGTTATTCGAGCATACATTTTACAATCTTTACATATGGGCTATGTTTCACCAAAATCGGTATAGCAATAACTGTGTTCAACATGAAGCACATATTGGTCACTTCTTTTTAAAAATTTAATGGCATTAGCAGTAATGAATCATTAGTTGCTATTTACATCAAAAATATCAAACAGCTTGAACGTGGAAAACTGTTGGGGGGCGTTACAAAATTTATGTCTTGCAAAGTAGGTGGTGGCCCAAAAAAGTTTGGGAACCTATGCACTAGTCTATGCCTATAAGATTCAGTTTTAGTTTCAATCTGATCAAATAATTTTAATTGGCAAAATTATTTGAATTTACAATAATAATTTCATGCTAGCTGGAAGAATTTAATGAAATTTGATATTTATTATTGCTTGATATCCACAAATTTCATACTTATTATCCACATCTTGTGATGAGTCCAAAGATATCTCCAACACCATTCACAGAATATTGTGAACAATGGTTACTGGTCTCCTATGATGTCTTAAGCTTATTCACTAACAAAATACTTAAACTCTGGCAACACTGGCAACATGTTGCAGACTGTTCACTAAAGAATTAAAGGGGAGACAAACACATTTATAGTAGTCTGGATTATCCTTGTAATTCATAATAATTTTCCTGACATAAAAAAAATGAAAAGAAAAGCAATTAAATGAGATGTTAACTCTGCTACCCCAGCAAATATGTAAAAAACCAAAAAAGTAATTAAAAAGGGGAAAATGATCATAAAATACTGCCCTGAGAAGTTGCCAGCTGAAGGTTTCAGGGAAAAAAAACCCATAAATGCTAATAAATAATATATGACACTAAATATCTTTTATAAATAACTGGATGTACTATTACAATAAACCCAGTTATTTATAAAATGATGCCATAAAGCAAACAATTTTAGAAAAGTAGTCAGCTTAAAACAATGCACTATGATGCAATAAGACTTTAATATAATAAAATTAGTTTAATCCTTTATCCAAGTGTGAGCAAACAAAGTTTGCGTCTGAAAGTATCTTCAGGACTGGGGTAAGGTGGTACAACACCAGGGAAACTCGTTGCAAAGGTGGAGAAAGATACCAACACTCCTATCTCAGTATCTCCTATAATGCAAAACACATCTCCTTGTGGATATGTCTAATGTTATGCATTAAGGGAAGGGCCACTACCCAGACTAGTTTCGACCTTTATTGAGGTCTCTTCAGTGGGAGCCAGGCCCAAGTGGAGATACCAGGCAGAAGCATTAGCAGGTTATCTCTACCTATAGGAGTTGCCAAATGGTGTGCCACCCTTTTTTAATAAATTACTCTGGATTTAGAGAAAGATGTTGAAAGTTTATTTTTCACTTGGTTAGAGTATAATAAAATTAGTTTAATCCTTTATCCAAGTGTGAGCAAACAAAGTTTGCACCTGAAAGTATCTTCAGTATCTTCAGTTGACCCAGACTAGTTTCGACCTTTATTGAGGTCTCTTCAGTGGGAGCCAGGCCCAAGTGGAGATACCAGGCAGAAGCATTAGCAGGTTATCTCTACCTATAGGAGTTGCCAAATGGTGTGCCACCCTTTTTTAATAAATTACTCTGGATTTAGAGAAAGATGTTGAAAGTTTATTTTTCACTTGGTTAGAGTATAATAAAATTAGTTTAATCCTTTATCCAAGTGTGAGCAAACAAAGTTTGCACCTGAAAGTATCTTCAGTATCTTCAGTTGACCCAGACTAGTTTCGACCTTTATTGAGGTCTCTTCAGTGGGAGCCAGGCCCAAGTGGAGATACCAGGCAGAAGCATTAGCAGGTTATCGCTACCTATAGGAGTTGCCAAATGGTGTGCCACCCTTTTTTAATAAATTACTCTGGATTTAGAGAAAGATGTTGAAAGTTTATTTTTCACTTGGTTAGAGTATAATAAAATTAGTTTAATCCTTTATCCAAGTGTGAGCAAACAAAGTTTGCACCTGAAAGTATCTTCAGTTGATACTAGTCTGAAGATACTTTCAGGCGCAAACTTTGTTTGCTCACACTTGGATAAAGGATTAAACTAATTTTATTATACTCTAACCAAGTGAAAAATAAACTTTCAAAATGCAATAAGACTGATTAAGCATAAATTAAAGATGACAAGAAATTATATTCTTAGTTTAATCCTTTATCCAAGTGTAAGCAAATAAAGTTTGTACATGAATTAGCTTCACGACTGGGCTACTTGTATACAGAGGCTAATGACTTCACAACACTTGCCTCAGTAGCAGGGGGTATCAAGGAGAGAGTACCTCTCCACTTGGACGGTCACACATAATTGTGGTTCAGAAAGATTGGTTCTCACTGGACACCCAACTCTCATTTATGGCTCCAAGAAGCTACTGTAAACTGGTAGCGGCAACACCCCGATAAACTGTGTCGACCCACAGGCTAAACTAAGTGAGGGTAGCCAGATATGGCGATCTCAAGCAGCGACTGTATTTGGTGAATCAGCTGCAAACAGAGTCTGTATTTCATGTTAGGAGTGGCCAAATTCATGTCAAGGAGTGGTGGTTGACACTTAACGAAACTTAACCACTGAAACCGAATGAACTCTAACCAATCTAAAGATACATGCCGGCTCGACCATCGCCTGGTCAAACGAGGGTCGTCTCCACTATTAGGGAACCAAGATAGTGAAGGTGAAAAATATGTTACTGGAACAAAACATCACCTAATAGACAGGAAAAACATAACAAGCATAGGAACATGGAATGTAAGAACGCTTCACCAGGAAGGAGCATTGGAAATACTACTGCATGAATTAGACAACTACCGATGGGAAGTGATTGGACTCTGCAAAACCAGATGGACTGGAAAAGGAGAATTCCACCATGGACAGCACAAAATCTTAACTTCAGGTAGGGAGGACAACAAACAAACACCAAGAGGGAGTAGCACTTATGTTAAGACCAAAGGCTCAAAACTCTCTATTGTCACAATCCTATCTCACCTAGGATAATTAAAGCAAGATTTAAAACATCAATTGGATCACTGACTATTATTCAAGTATACTCACCAACTTCGACATCATCAGAAGAAGACATTGAGTTCTATATAGATTTGCAAAAAGCAGTACAGCAGGCATCAAGTCAAGATCTCCTAATTGTAATGGGGACTTAAACTTTGCCTACTTAAACTTAAGTAGGCAAAGACTGGGCTACCTGGCCAAGAGTAAATTGGAAAGTTTGGGTATGGAGAAAGCAATGAACGTGGCGAAAGAGTGCTAAACTTCTGCTCAAATAATAGACTAACAGTAACCAACACTCTTTTAAACAACCAAAACCCCAAAGAAAATGGACATGGATATCACCAGACAGACAAACCAAGAATATGATAGACTATATTATTGTAAACCAAAGATGGAAATCAAGTATCCTAAATTGCAGATCCTTCTCTGCAGAATATGGATTTTGCTTAGCAAACCTAAGAATAAAGTTAAAATCTGAAAGCACTTTCAGAGTCAAAAGGAGACTGAATGTAAAAAAAAACTACAAGACAACAATATTCTAAGAAAATATCAACTAAAACTAGATAAAAATCTGAAGGAACTACCAAAACAGAATGTATAAACATCGAAGAACATTGGGTGCAAATTAAAGGAAATAATATTAAAATCGGCAGAAAATACAATAGGTTACACAGAAAGAGAAAGTAAAAAGGATTATATCTCGAATGAAGTAAAAAGGTTAAGCGATCAAAGAAAAACAATGAAACTAAAACAGAACTATAACAGAAATGAATATAATAGATTAACCAGAGAAATTAGAAAACTAGTTAAAAGGGACAAGAATAACTGGTTAGAAGAAAAATGCAAAATGGCAGAGAAGCTATCAAAAGAAAATAACTTCCATGGATTATATAAACAAATAGACCAAATTAGTAAGACATGACAACAAAAATGATAATGATCAAAAACAAAGAGGGACAACTAATTGCAAGTAAAACAAAAAGAATGGCCAGATAGGAAGAATACTTTAGAGACTTATATAATAAAAACAGCTCCCAGGATATTACTATTCCAGCCACTGAAATGGAAGATGAAACAAATATCTTTATCACAGAAATAATAGCACACAGCATAGAAAAACTTAAAACTAGAAAAGCACCTGGTATTTATTATTATTATTATTCGTGACACCTATTGTACATCTCTCCATCTCCACCGAACCTCTACTACCAATCATCAACATCGTCTACTGGCCACTACCACAGCTAGTATTTTTTTTCCTGTAAATTGCATGTGTTCTGAAGGGCCGATTTGTCTGTGTGCAGGATGAAAAACCCGAGTTTCCGGGAGAAAAAAACCCTGCTACCTCCATAAGAGATCGGCTAACTCACCTTTGACTGAAAACGTCCATATAAAGATTCCTCCCATCATGACGAGAATCGAACTTAGGCCTTTTCTAATCGAAGGGCACAACGTACCATCATTCTTCGAATTGCACTATGGAGGCGCTTATCCTGAATTCTGCATGTATTGATCAAATACATGCAGAATTCATAAAAGCAGAACAGGAACAACTTTTGGAAGCATTAAAAACATTATTTGACATGATCTACAAAAATGAAGCAGGGCCTATTGATTGGACCAAATCAGTTATAACTCCTATATACAAAAAAAGGAGGTAAAACAGAATGCAATAATTACAGAGGCATTAGCCTCCTCAGTATTCCAAGTAAGGTTTTTACGAAAGTACTCCAAAAACAAATTTAGCAATATATAGAACTAGCACTAGGAGAAGAACAAGCAGGTTTCAGATCAGGACGAAACACAATTGATCAACTATTCACCTTAAGATAGCTAACAGAAAAGACACTAGAGTAAAACCAAAGTTGCTACATAAATTTCACAGACTTTCGTCAAGCATTTGATTCAATCCGTAGAAGAGAACTATGGAAAACTATGGAAGAATTTGGAATTCCCAACAAAACTATAAGAATAATAAAGAATATGCATGATAAATCTGAAATTGCAGTATGAATGGAGGACACCTTAATCAACTGGTTCCACACAGAGAGCGGAGTAAGACAGGGATGAAATCTGTCAACAGACCTGTTCAATCTTGCACTGGAAGAAGCAACCAGTAAGGCCTTAAAAAATGAAGACTCCGGAATCAAAATATATGGGGAAAATGTAACAAATTTAAAATTTGCAGACGACATTGCATTACTTGCAACCACAGAAGAAAATCTACAGCAAATTTCTGATAAAATAAAGGAAGAATGTATAAAATTTGGATTAAATATAAATATAGACAAAACAAAGATTATGTAAATAGGAAAAAGAAGCACCAATCTGGAAATTGAAATTGATAGTAAGAATCTAGAACAGGCAGAAACCTTGGAGCTGTTATCGAGTACTGGACAACTTAATAAAATACGGAAGTCAAGAGACATCAAACAAGTAACAAAAGTAAGAATCTATGAAACAATGGTCCTCCCAATACTCCTCTATGGAAGTGAATGCTGGAATCTCAAAAAGGCTGAAGAGAAAAAATTATTAACTACTGAAATGGGATGGCTAAGTAGATTACTTGAAGTACCTCTGTTGGATAGACTAAGAAAAGAAAAGACATAAGGAAACAACTAAAACAAGAAATAACAATAATAGACAAAATCCAAGAAAGAAGACTGCGATGGTTTGGCCATGTGACCAGAAAGGGAACAGAAAGACTACCAGCTAAAGCCCTGAATACAACAATGGAAGGTAAAAGATCCAAAGGGTGGCCCAGAATTAGATGGATAGGTAAAATAAAAGAGGATCTGAAAACCAAATCACAACAAGCGACACCAAACTGGACAGAATTGTTCGGACTATCCAGGGACAGATAGAAGTGGAAAGAGTTCATTCGGCCTCGTCATCCACATAGATGATGGAAGAAAGAAGAAGAAGAGATGATAAATTATCTTCACGACTGTGCTACTTGTATACAGAGGCTAATGACTCCACACCACTTGCCTCAGTATCCCATAAAGCAAAGTACATCATCTCCTTTTGGACGTGTATAATGCTATGCATTATGGGAAGGCCATTACCCAGACCAGTTCAACATTTATTGAGTTCTCATCAGTGGGAGACAGACTCAAAAAGATACCAAGGTTCACATGCAAACTGTTTACTTACACTTGGATAAACGATTAAACCAAGAATATAATTTCTTGGCATCTTTAATTTATAGTATAATCAAGTGAAAAAAATTTCCACATCTATCTCTCATCTAGTAATTTAATTAATAAGAGTAATTTAATAATAAGGTGATACACCTTATTATTAAATAAGGTGTAACACCTTATTTTCCCTACTTGTATATGGAAAAGATATCATTTCTGCATTACTTCAACCTTGGTATCTCTTCTGGGTCTAGCTACCACTGATGACATTTATTGATGCTCATCACTGGGTTTATTTTACTTCCTGAGGAGTAGAAAAGCTCTACTCAGTGGCAGGTTTTGGCAGGTTTCCTGAACCACCCAGTTTCCCTGTCCTGGAGTGATTCAGATCAGATCAGGAGTCATGAGTTTAGTAGCGATCCTTTAGGGTCACTCAGTGAGATTTAGAGTGATCCTGAAGATCACTGAGTTTTTAGAGTGGTCCCTACACCTAAACATATCGCAATAAAGGTTGAAACCAGTCTGTGTACTGGCCCTTCTTATAATGTGTAGCATTATACATATCCAAAAGAGGGTGTGCTTTGCATTATGAGATACTAAGATAATTGATGTAGTTAATCAAGGCATCTTCAAGATGATTTAAATAGTCTTGACAGTATAGTATGGGCATTACACAATGGATGCCAGTTTATCATGTAAATATAAAGTTACACATTTTGCAATAAAAAGATTACAATGATGTCACATCGATGGAACTGTATTCTAGAAAACTAATGAAGCTAGAGATCTGCAGATGTCAGCAGATAGGAAGGTGAAGTTCAGAGGACATATTGCTAAGATAGCAAGATAACTAATAGGACTACTTGGTTATTCAAGAACACACTAACAAGAAGTAATGAAGTAGAAGTTAATAGTTACCTTGATTAGGTGGCAAGGTAACTTATAGGATTACTTGGTTACTGAAGGTGAAAGATTTTTTCACTTGGTTATACTATAAATTAAAGATGCCAAGAAATTATATTCTTGGTTTAATCCTTTAACCAATGTTTGCATGAGAAGTGAAGTATCTTCACGACTGGGCTCCTTGTACATAGAGGCTAATGACTTCACATCAGTTGCCTTTCAACATCGATCATTAATCCAGAATATTTTAATAATAAAGGTGTGACACCTTTTGATTACTTGTATATGGGAAATATATGACCTCTGCATTACTTTAACCTTGGAATTCCACCTGGGTCTGGATCCCACTGATGACATTTAATAATGTTTGTCTTTGGGTTTGCTTGCTTCTTGGTGAGTAGAGAAGCACTACTTGATGGCAGGCTTTTGCCTATCACTGAGTGGAGCCACTACTGAGTTTCCTGCCATGGAATGATTCAAGTCAGGAGTGATGAGTTTAGTAGTGATCTGGTAGATCAGAGTTTTTGGAGAGGTATTCCTTCACTTTAACCTACCTCGATAAAGAGCAAAACTGGTCTGGGTAGTGGCCCTTCAAATAATGCATAGCATTATAGGCAATTGATGTGAAGTCATTAGCCTCTATATACAAATAGCCCAGTCATGAAGATAATTTATGTGCAAACTTTGTTTGCTTACACTTGATTAAAGGATTAAAATATAATTTCTTTAATTTATAGTATAACCAAGTGAAAAAAACTTTCAACATTAAATTAAGTAGTCAATACACCAACTTCATAATTTCACTTTTCATCTTATATTGTCACTGTATAAGATGGCCAGCTTGACCAGATACATGAATAGTATAAGATGCATGCTAGAAAAATTACTGTAAGGACAGTAAGGAAAGAACACATGCTTCATCACTGAATGAGTTTAAGAAGAGGTATGATAAGTATTGTGTGAATAATTGTTAGTTTGGGCCTCCCAATATGATCCTTCAGATTCCTGTACAGTAATAACAGTAATGATTTTAGTCATCCCTTTAAATGCTATGTGATTTATCCTGCAATCTCTGGCAGTGCACTGCCTTCGGCCATCCTTTCTTAGTCTATTACCTCTGACGTTTCTTATACTAAAGCACTGTACCAAATATTCCAAGGTCATCAATAATTACACTCATTAATTCCAATAATTACTTTAATTAAATTATGCTCTGATATGTCAGAGGAAAAGCGTTCCTTATGGAAAAAAGAAATAGAAGCCCTTGACATGACTTACAGTAGCAGAAAAACATGGAACTTTATTAACAGAATTAGGAATGATTTCACTAAGTCAAATAAGCATCCACAGGTAACAGCTAATCAAATTGCTCACTAGCTACTGCTGAATAGAAAATTACCACCCAAAAAATAAGATATTTAGAACCTGAAGTGAGAAACAAAATATGATTAACTCAGATTTCACGATCACTGAACTCAATGCTGCCATAAACCTACCTGATATAATTTTAGGCAGCCATTCCAATTTAGGTTTGGCCTATGGATAAAGGCTTTATAGTAATCTTTAATTTTTATTTATATTATTATTATTATTATTTTTTTGAAATTCTTAAACTACTCTTGATAGTACTTGTATATGTTATTCCAATTTTATTTATCTTATTCCTAATAGTACTTGTATATTTTATATTTTTAACATATATTAGAGTGGCTGATGGACAAACATCAGAGAGTCTATGGTGGAGTAGAATTCAAGTGCCTAGTGGTACGTTGCAGAGTTATATACTCGGGCAACTGCTATTTAAGTTGTGCATTTATAATACAAGAAATAATCTGAAAGGAGATATTCAAATGCCTGCTCATTGTAGAGATCTTTCAGGATGATTTAAATGGAAGCACTGTATGGTGGGAAGAATAGCTGCTAGCATAATGTGGCAAAACTACAGGGTTATCATTTTTAGATGAAAAGAAGATTATCAAGCACAATGGGAATGGTTATTGTATTGCAGAAGACACAAGCAGAAATGGGGAAGTTATTATATCCTTTATGAAGCTTAGATACGGATTACTACATCTGGACCACTATGCACAAAAAATCTAGTCATTTTGGCTTCCTAGGAATGAGAAAGAGGTGAAACCTCTTTCTCATTCCTAGGAAGATCTAGGAATAAGTAACAAAAAAAAAAAAAAGGTCTATGGGAATATTCTGTAGACAAGCATTTCCTAAACCTTTTTTTTTTTTTTTTAAAAATACTTGTACCACCAAAACCAAATTTGAAAATTTTTGATACCTTATTGAAGAATGTGCTAGGGAATTGACAATACCTTTAACGTGGCTTTTCAATGAAAGTCTGGCTTTGGCAAAGGTGCCCAGGGAATGGAAGGAAGGTAAGATAGTGCCATTGCATAAGGGTGGTAACAGACTGGAAGTGTCTAATTATAGGCCAGTCTGTGTGTCATCAGTAGTTGTTAAGATCTTGGAGAAAGTAGTGAGGGACCGTGTACAGCATTGGGCAGATGAGGGTAATGTTATCTGTGAGAATCAACATGGATTTGTGAAAGGACGCTCTTGTTTTATCAATATGCTAGCCTTTTATAATAAAGTTACAAGAGCATTAGATGAGGGAAAGGCATATACTGCAATTTTCTTAGACTTGGCGAAGGCATTTGACAGGGTGCCACATGATAAGCTGATATTTAAGTTGCAGCACATGGGTCTGGATGTCAGATTGGTCAACTGGATTCAGGATTGGCTGTCTGATAGGTATCAGAGAGTTGTGTATGGTGGAGCAGTTTCCAGGAGGCAGAGGGTTACAAGTGGGGTCCCACAGGGCTCAGTACTAGGACCTATATTGTTTAACCTTTATATCAATGACATAGCCAGTGGATTGCAGGGGGATATTCAGTTGTTTGCGGATGATGCGAAGCTTGGAAGGATTATTAGTAATAGTGCAGATGTGGTAGCCCTGCAAGAGGATTTAAATAAGCTAGATAGATGGGCAAATGAATGGGGATGTCAGTTTAATGCAGCAAAATGTAAGGTCTTGAGGTTTGGGAAACATCGATGGGATGCTGCATACTCTATGGGAGGAGTTATACTGGAGGAAGTAGGGGAGACAAGAGATCTGGGGTTGATGATTGATAGAAACCTGAAGTTTAGGGGACATATTGCAAAGGTGGTGAAGGTAACACAGAGGATTGCTGCTATTATGAGAAGGACACTGACCTGCAGAGATAAGAGGGTTATCATTCCGTTGTATAAGTCTCTGATCAGACCACACTTGGACTATTGTTCTCAGATTTGGTCCCCAGGATTTGAAGGGGATAAATTAACCGTGGAAAGGATACAAAGACGGATGACAAAGATGGTTTCAGGACTGTACAAGGATAGTTATGAGGATCGGCTGAGAGAATGTGGACTGCAGAGTTTGGTGGATAAAAGAAGGAGAGGTGATATGATTGAGACTTTTAAACTGTTGAGAGGTGGTTACAGGGTTGACACTGGGGAGTTCTTTCGCTTGGTTGATCAGCGGGAAGGAGTGATGACAAGAGGCCATCCCTGGAAGTTACGAAAGGAAACTGTGAGCAAGAGGGTAAGGAGTGGTTTCTTTGTGTGGAGGGTGGTTGAGCCGTGGAATGCATTGCCTGATGGAGTGGTGGGAGCGAGAATGGTCAGTGGGTTTAAGGAGTGGTATGATAAACTTTGTGTTTCTCAGGGGGGGACTTCCCCTCGATGAGTCTTGACAGACTTTATGTCTTAGAAAGGACCTCCCTCGATGAGTCTTTTGACTCCTTGGAGGCCTGAATAATAATAATAATAATAATTATTATTAAGTTAAGGCTGGATAACTGGGAAGAGACCTCCACATGGCCTTTTTGGGGAATGTAGAGAACCAACCAGGGCTTCTGACCTAACCTTCTCACAGTGCACCCTGTTGGGTATCTATCTGGATAGTGAACAAATGAGGATGGCTGGCAATTGAGGAGTTAGTCAACCAAATTGTATTCTTGACTTAAACCATAACTCAAAATGCTGGTACAACCAATGATGGTAAAGAAGACCCCATTCTTTTCATCAAGGAACCAGGGCAAACAGCAAACAGTCAGCTACTGGAACAAACCCCCAACAGAGGATATGAGGATAATTTTCTTAAATGGCAGGCAATATCAAGTAGAGTGATGTGGGCTAATATCAGAAAGGAGAAATGGACAATGAGACTTATTTGTGTTTTGAAAGAGGTGGAAGAATTTTTTGAAGCATTAGAGAAGGCAGTATTCTCTCTCTCTCACACACACACACACACACACACAAAAAAAAAAAAAGGAAAAGTTGGTCTTTGTCGAAGATCTAAACAACAGAGTAGGACGTAGGAAATGATTACCACTTCTATGAAGACATTAAAAATGCCCCTTAACAATGGCAAATCAGATGATAAAACTAGCATTTTGGGAGATCTAAACACTAAAGCAGGCTCAGAAAAGATTTCTTCCTGCATGGGAAACCAAGGCCTGGGGCAGAAATCCAAGAGGAGAAAGATTAATATAGTTCCGTGAAGACAACCATCATCATCAAATTCCAGCCATGTATCCTCAAGGGGTGTAGAAGATATGATAGTACTACAAAAAAATTTACATCATTCCAAACTTCCTATCTATTGGGTTGGCAAATAAGTTCGTTCAGTTTTTCAGAGTGGAATGAAACACATTCCATTTAATATATATAATACATACTAGTCAGTTATATATTGACCCTCTTTATCAATGACCTCTTGTCATCTGTCCACCAACTTTATCATGGCACGTTCATAAAACTCCTGAGGATTGCTGGCGAAAAACTGACTGGATCAGTTTTTCGCCAACACCAAAATCAACCTCAGGCGGGTGACCAGCACAAGGTGCATCACTGATACCGAAATCTCCAGAATGGAATTTGGCAAACCACTTTTGGCATACGTGTTCTGTATTCACGGTTCGGTGAATATGGAGGATGCGGCAAAACATCCCAGCCAAGACGTAACAATTTACTTCAGGTTGTTAACGATGTGTGGGGTCTGGCGTTATCGTGGTGAAAGACAACGCCTTTCCGATTTGCCAATTCAGGACGTTTTGTGCTAATTGCAAGGGCCAGTCGCATTAACTGTGAGAAATAGACAGTTAAATCAATCGTTCTGCCTGACGGTAACACCTTGTAGTGGACAACATCTTTATAATCCCACTACACAGAGAGCATGATCTTCTTTGGGTGCAATCCTGCTTTCGAGGTTGTTTGCAGCAGTTCGCTCTTGTGCCCACCATGATCTTTTATGTACCACGTTATCGTACACAAGCCATTTTTCATCTCCCGTAATCATCCGCTTCAAAAATGGGTTGTTTTCTTAGTGATGTCGCAGCAAATCACAGATGGATATGCGAGCAGTCATATTGGCCTCAGTCAATTCATGCAGCACTCAAACATTGAGTTTTGAAAAAATATCCCAGCTTGTGCAAATGGTTTTCGATGCTTGTATGGGATATGTTCAGTACTGCAGCAATCACCAGCACTGTTTGTGATGGATTTTTGTCGACGATATCCTTCACAATAATCAAATCAAACTCAGTCGGGCAACTGGCACAAGGCGCATTACTAACGCCGAAATCTCCAGAATGGAATTTGGCATACGCGTTCTGTTAAGGCACCATCCCCATATATGCTTCATATTATTTTATGGGCCTCTGCAGCTCGTTTGTCTTTTTTGAAATAAAACAGCAAAATATGCCAGTAATGTACATTATTTCCTTCCATTTCTAAAAATATGTAACACACACGCAACTGAAGTAGGCCAAACGAAAATTCACTGAAAGGTTATGTGAAATGTCGTCTTTCAATTGCGCAATAGCGTTGCGCGGTAGCAAAATAATAGCGACAGGCGAAGCGGCGTAAACTTGTACTAACGCATAAATCGAACGAACTCATTACCAACCCAATACAATTTTCCTCCAAATCAACCTGTTACCTATCAAGACTTCAACATTATAAGATCTTATATTTCTATTTTTTAAGGCACTTTTAACCATATCAATTCATTTATATCTTGGTCTTCCTCTGGGTCTTTTTCCTGCCAACCTGGCAAAGAAAACTTGTTTTGCTAATCTTTTTTTCTCCCATTCTGTTTAATCCCCCAACCGACACGATATCTATAGATGTCCGGCTAAATCTGGATATGATTCTGTAACACCCATTGAATAACATGGATAAGAAGTGCAATTTGGTCTCACTATTTCATCCACTTTGCCGGTAGGGAGGTTAAGTGACCATACCACCTGAGATTAGCTCCGCAAACACATTCCTGAAAGCTAACAATGTCAAGTTCTTTCATAATATCTTTGTTTTTAATATGATATTGCTATTGATGCCATCTGTTCATGCAGGACTCTCATATCTATGGTCTCTAGTCTTTGGTCAAGTGTTTTACTTCTAACCCCGCTTTCAGATCCATAAGTTAAAATTGGTTTGAACACTGTCTTGTATACAGCTGATTTAGTGGTTTGACTAATTTCTCTCTTATTCCATATAAATTTATTCAGTTGACTTCCTATCATACCAGCTTTGTTGATTCTGTTGTCTCTTTCCATATTTAATTTACCATCTTCACTAAAAATCGTGCCTAAGTAGCCGAAATGTTTTACTTGTTCTATAGGTTCTCCATTCACAATGCAGTTGATATTTTCAATGCTTCTGTCTATTTCATTGTCTTTGTTTTGTTATTGCTGACCTTCATACCATATCTATTATAACAATTATTCAATTTAGTCAGGGAATCTTGCAGATTTGTAGTGGATTTATTTAGAAGTATAACATCTAAAGATAGCGAAGAAAATGATGAAATCTGATAATAACAAATAATTTATTTAGCTAACCTCCTAGAAGACTTTACAGATAAAAAAGTCCTGGAGACACTATAGGAACCAGATTAACTATGTAATGATTAAAAAAAAAAGATTCCAGAATAACATCTTACAAGCCAAAACATACCTTAGGTCTGATATTGGATCGGATCATAATCCTGTCGTCATTAAAGTAACAATAAAATTAAAGAAAACAATGAAATCTATAAACGTAGAGAAATATGATAAATTAAAGATACCAAGAAATTATATACTTTTTTCTAGTTTCAACCTTTATTGAGGTCTTGTCAGTGGGAGCCAGACCCAGAGGTGAAAGGTTGAAGTAATGCAGAAGTCATATTTTCATATACGAGTTGCCAAAAGGTGTCACATCTTATTATTAGAATACTCTGGATTAGAGATAGTAGTTGGAAGATTTTGCACTTGATTATACTATAAATGCAAGATACCAAGAAATTATATACTTGGTTTAATCTTTTATCCAAGTGTAAGCAAACAAGTTTGCACCTGAACAATTTTCAGGACTGGGGTAACTCGTATATAGAAGCTTATGCCTTCACATCAATTGCCTTAGTATCCCATAATGCAAAGCACATATCCTTACGGGTATGTATAATGATAGTATTCTAATAATAAAGTACAACACCCTTTGGTAACTCATATATGAAAATATGACTTCTGCATTACTTCAACCTTGGTCTCACCATTGGATCTTACTCCCACCAACGAGACCTCAAAAGGTCGAAACCATTCTGGATAGTGACCCTTCCCCTAATGCATAGCATTATACATACCCATAAGAATATGTGCTTTGCATTATGGGATACTAAGGCAAGTGATGTACAGTCATAAGCTTTTATTTACGTGTTGCCTCAGTCCTGAAAATAGTTCAAGTGCAAACTTGTTTGCTTACACTTGGATAAAGGATTAAACCAAGTACAGTATATAATTTCTTGGTATCTTTAATTTATAATATAACCAAGTGAAAAAACTTGCAATAGAAAAATATGATCTTAATAGAAAAAAAAAAATCTTAAAAAGAGCAACATGGAAGATCAGAACACTGTACCAATCTGGAAAACTTGATATCCTTCTCCAAGAAATGGAAAACATGAGAATAGACATTATGAGACTTAGTGAAGTAAGATGGAAAGAAGCTGGAAAATTTCAAAGAAAAAAAATCACACAATTGTATATTCAGGTGGCCAATCACATACAAATGGTGTAGCAATAGTGATGAGGGACAACACTGCCAACTGCATGCTGGGCTACTGGCCCCAGTAATGACAGAATAATAATGGTGAAACTTGCAGCCAAACCTTTTAATATAATTATAATTCAAGTATATGCCCCACTACAGAACACCAAGAGAATGAAAAGAATGAATTTTATGAGCAACTTCAAAATGCATTTTCCTCAGCAAAATCAGATGACATATTGCTAATCAGGAGAGATGAGAATACCAAAGTTCGATCAGAAAAAACTTCAAGATACATGGGACCTTATTATTTTCTGGGTCACAACAATGACAGAGTAGATAAACTTATCCAGTTTTGTAAAGAAAATTGCCTTGTGACAACTAACGCAATGTTTAAACAATACCCAAGAAGAATTTAGGAGACTAACAAGGAACCAAATCAACTACATCATGATAAAGGACAGATTTAAAAATTGCACTAAACAAGGAAAGATATATCTGGGAGCACACATCAACTCTGATCATAATCCAGTAGTGGGTGGTAACAGCAAGATTAAAATTGAAAAACATAAAAAAGAGCAAGACAAGTCCAAAATATGACACAAGTGTTCTTAAAGAAGCCAGTAAAAATGTGGATTATTTTTTAATAAAGTAATCCACATTGTTATACTTGGTTATACTTGGTAAGTATAACAAAGGAAACAGCTCAACAAAACTGGGATGCATTCAGAACTGAACAGATAAACAGAAATGAAAGGAAACTGTGGACTAAGGAAATACTCAATATGATGGAAGAAAGAAGAACACTGAAGAACAAAGATTATAAGATGAGTGACCAACTCATAAAAAAAGAATGCAGAAAAGAGAAGGAAGGCTGGTATACAGATAAATGCAGAGAGATAGAACTGATAATGCACATAAAGAAAGAGACATATAAGAAAAGGAAAAGCATGGAGAGTAACATGTTTTAAAATGGTAAATCTATCATTAATAAGGAGGAAATACTAAGAAGATGACAAGAATGCACAGAGTAACTATATTATGAATATAGAGAATAAAAACATAACACAACTAACCTAGATGGTCCTGATATTCTTGGTAGTGAAGTATATAATGCAATAAAGGAATTAAAGGACAAGAAAACAGCAGGAAGCAATGAAATCACAGCATGTTATCAAATCAAAGCTCTCAACAATATAGGCATAAATGCTTCGACAATGGTATGTAACCAAATTAACAACACAGGATATCTCCCAAAACACCTGAGACACTTATCTTCATACCCATTCCAAAAAAGCACAATGCTACAGAATGCTTAGAGTATAGAACAATTAGCATCATGAGTCATGATGTTGCTAAAATACTGATAAAAATTCTTCTGCAAAGAAACAAAAGAAAATTCAACTGAGAAAAAGGTGAAAATCAATTTGGATTCAAAGAAAACATGGAACAAGAGATACTAATTTCACTCTAAGAACAATAATAGAAAGATATTTAGAAAAAAATGGAGACATTCATATATGCTTTGTGGATTACCCCATTACACCAAAGCTTTTGATTCAATCAATCATGTGAAACTGATCAAGTGCCTCAATAAAATTGGAATGGACGAAAAAGATAAGGCTGTTAACAAATCTATACTGGGAACAAACAGCAGCAAATAAGAGTTGACAATGAGATGTCTAAAGAATTTAATTTATGTACTGAAGAAATATACAAGGAAGTTGAAAACATAAAAGGAGTATTGTATCAATATAAGGAAGGAACATAAACAATCTAAGATATGCTGATGATACAGTTCTATTGTCAGAAAATAAAAACGACCAAGAAAATCTAATTAACAATGTATGAGTTATGAGTGAGGAATATGATTTTCTTTTTAATCCCAAGAAAATCAAGACCATGGCAATAAACAGGAAAAAAACCATCAACATCTAAACCTAAAATTGATATCAAAATAGATGACATACCTATTCAGCAAGTAGACAAATTTATGTATCTCGGCACTTTAATAACAGAAGATGGAAGAAGCACAAGAGAAATAAAAAGAAGAACTAAAATAGCTAGAGAGAAATTCAACACAATGAAAAAATGTCCTGACATCTAGAGATTTGAGCATAAAAATGAGGATAAGGTTCACAAAATGCTATATATGGTCAATACTATTGTAAGGGGCTGACACATGGACAATATTAAAGGAAGCAGAATACAAAAATCAAAGCTTTTGATACGTGAATTTTAAGAATTACGAAGGCATCGTGGACTCAGAAGAAAATGAATGCAGAAGTTACACAAATGATGGGAGAAAAAAGAAGTATTCTTAAAACTATCAAAAAAAAAAAAAAGAAAAGAAAAAGAAAGGCCAAATACTTTGGATATTTGCTAAGACATGACAGCCTACAAAAAGTGGTCCTGAAAGAAATAGTAGAGGGAACAAGGAATGCAAAGAATTATTTGGAGCAGCAATCTTAAGAACTGGCCATATCTGGCATATGAAGGATGTGCAAGAGAGGCACAGGAACAAAGTTGGTGGAGAGACATGGTAGTCAACCTCCTGTACAGAGACGACACATGATGATGTTTTCCCACTGATTCAAGACACAAGTGTATACAGAGGATTTGAAATAGGAAATTTTATCTTGCTCAACTCACTATTTAGAGTTGAGCAGGATAAAATTGAACTTCATATTGAAAAGAAGGGTGTGTGTGTGTAAGAAAGTTTTGAAATGAATCAAAGTTGAACAGCTTCAGATGTGAACTGTAACATTATTCAAGAAAAACTGAAAGAGTTTTAAAAC